>NC_058116.1:3762500-4062500 GCF_914725855.1 Thunnus albacares | reverse complement strand
TAATGTGTTGGCCTATCATATTCCATCTCACTTTAATTCATCAGCTAGCCAATCAGAGCTCCTGCTGCTGCTCTGTGAGTTGGATTTCATTAAGTATTTATGAGGCATACTTCTTTATACTAAAGTAAAAACTCTAAATGTTAAAGCAGTTCATTGTGAGATGGAATATGGCAGACACGTCAGTAAATGAAATAACAAAGAGCAATGTTTGAAAGCTTCTAATTTGCGAGTCCATTTTGAAATTCATTTAAAGAAATAGAATTATTACGGGGCAAATTTGATGATCTTTTTTTGTTTGAGGTTATTATTGCACCATTAAAATGTATATGTAATTAATCAATTTATAATAGCTTTTTAAAAATTGTATTAATTTATGAATTCATTATAATTAAACATAGGCTCCATAAAATGTTTACAGCCTGTGACAAAAATGTACTTTACCTTCGTCATCCCCTCATCATCAGAGGAAGATCTGAACTTATAGTATATACAGTATTAGGCACCAACAATACACAATGCACTGGGTAAGTTCAACTTTAACACATTTTACACTGCCTTCTCCCAGTGTGGAGGGTACGATTACAGCTAGTTAAATAGTAGAAACTGGTGAAGGACTAACAATAGGAGTGACGATTTATTGTGATTTAAATTCCAGGATATTATAATTAATATACTGCTGAAATACGACCCTGATGTAATAAACTGGCATTGAAGGCACTGTAAAAGGTTTTTCCATACTCAAGAAACATACTGTAAGTCCAATATAAACGACAGCTGGACATCCAACAAGCTGAAGCATATCGATATATAACCAGAGGCAGTACATTACAGGTTAATATATAGGCAGGCACTGAGAAATCCTCAAAGAGAGGCCTGTGAAGACAAGCTGTGAGCAGATTAAACACAGAGGTGACAGACAGGATGTTTACCTGGCTTTGCATGTGCTGAGCCTCCTTAGCAGTCACATATGTGGGAGTCTCAAAGTCCAGCATGGGCTTGCCCTTCTCCCTCTCATACTTCTCCTTGTACTTCACCTGGAACAGCCCACACACATGTCAAATGCAATGTCAGCTGCTTTCACTGGACAGTTTACATATACCGATAATAGTGATTATGCCGATACCCTTAAATACTAGGGCTGCCACTAGCAACTATTTTCATTACTGGTTAATCTGTTCATTATTTTTTCCAATTAATAAACATTAAGTGTATAAACTGTTAGAAAATATTGAAAATGCTGATATTTTTACTATTCATTTTTGTAAAATTCTGCCTGTAAATTCTTTAAATGTATTTTAAGAGGTAGTTTGTGGTTCAAAGCAGTTGGTTAATTTTTTTATGTTTTTGTGGCCCATGTAAAAGTTGTAAAACAACCCAATCGTATGTTAAGATTTTAAGTGTACCCTATAGTCCCCAACTTAAACGTTTAACAAATGAATGCAACACTACTTTTCTATAACTACAGGAAGCAGATAATGGTAATGATGTGGAGAACTGAGAAGCAGATATCACATACACACGTGTTTGACAAGAAAGATGAAATCCACAGCAGTTTTTCTGGGTTGGTGGGGGTGGGTGCAGTTATCATTGACCCCCAGAGTCTGTACAACTTACGTTGCTCTGAAGTTCAGAAGCCTCCTTGAGATGAAGCTGTTCTGGTGTGTCAGGAATCATATGGTAGTGACCCTTACTCTCCTCAAATTTCTTCTTGTAGCGGTACTACAGGGGAATTCCCAGTCAAGTAAAACAGCTCAGTACAAAAAACGAGAAGAAGAGTGCATGTCTGGAGTTTACTCCCAACATTACACAGCACAAAAAAGATTCTTATATTTTATGACAGAAACAAAAACAATAACTTTCATAACTGTGAAAACAGTTCTTGCGATGTCAAATAATATGACATGCTTGCAAAACGATGGATGAAAATTTTAAATGATGGTTAAACTTTACATTAAAATGGTTTAAAACCATGGAGAAGCAGGGAGTTTTGTGTTAAGTGATCATTAATAAAAAGTAGCTGTATATGAACTATGGGATAAAAAAAATTAAGAGAAGAAAAAAGAAATGTAGGAGAATGAGCCTATAGAAGGTAGTAGTAGGGGAAGGTCAAAGGTCAAGGGTGAGAAGGGTAAGGATCACTACCAGATGAGGTCACAGAGAAATGGATGTATGGATGAAGGAACTTAGTGCACACAACATGGCTAATGGACCACAGCATGTTGATGTTATTGAAGTATGTGGGTGACAGAAACGCTGCAGTCAGACACATTTCAATGCGCCACGGCGGGCGCACTGAAACTGAACTGACTCCCAGCAGCTTCCTGGATGGGAATGTGAGAGGGTTAAAGGGTGATGATATCTTACGTCGCTGGACAATTTGCTGGTGCTCAGGCTGTGCTGCATGGAAAGAGACTCAGCCATGTCGGTCACAGGCTTGTGGATCTTCTTCAGATCCCCTTTGTACTTCACCTGCGGGTAGGGTTAGCAGATGTAAACATAATAATAAATGAACATACCTCACAGTTGAGTGGTGTTTGTATTTGAAATGGTGATTTCCTCAGATTAATAATGAGGTCTTATGACATATGTGGATATAAATCCTTGCTACCTGAAAAAAGCTTTATTTAGATTTGTGGAATTGCCATTAATAAATGGTTAGACCTGCATGCAGACATAAAAATACATCTATGAATTTGTCCCACTGTGGGTAAATAGAAAAAAGTCCCCAAACACCACACTATCTCTTGATTTTGTGTCTTGGACTGTGTTTGCCAGAATGAGGCCATCTTTAATGTTAGGTATAATGTTTGTAGGGATTATATGACATGATGCAGTTATGTGAGCACCTACCTCACTAGCCAGATCATTGGCATCCTTCAAAGTCTTGTAAATCTTACTCTCCTTCAGGTCATATTGTGGCCTCTTTCCTTTCATCTCCTTATCAAACTTCTCCTTGTACTTCACCTTTTGGGGTGGGATATACAGTATGTGAGAATTAGTGTAAGTGGTAACTTTTTGGGACCAGTGGGAAACTTAGACGCCATCACAGAAACATTTAAAGGACAACATAATGCTTTGTTATAGTGTATAAAAAGGGATACGTAACTCATATTCTATATACTGTGTAGTTTTATGTAAAAAGTTTTGGACTTGGGTACTGTATGCTTCTCTATATTAACACACAACTTTATTTTGTATCCCTTGTTATACAAGAAAAAAAATAACTGTAGTCAAACTGTGTTTCTTTCAAAAGTGATTGATTTTCCCATGCACCAATTCAATCCCCATTTTCATTCAGCAATCTTGACAGTAATTAGTCTTAGAGGGCAGGAAGGTGTCAAAAGAGATGTTTACATCTGCAGTTTGGTTCCAGGCTTGAGAAGAAAATCATATTTTCATTTTTTATTCCTAGTCATCCTACCTGTCATGCCACCCAACATGTAAACATGAGGATTTATGGACTGACAGATAACTCGTTGGACAGTTCTGGTGTACAGTCATACTGTCTCTCTGTATCATCAGCACTCTACAGACCTGTAGGGTAAAATTTAAAAAAAAAATGTGTTCCAGAGCTGTACATAAATGACCACTTCCAAGAGTTTGCTTGGAAGTGGTTGCCAGGCAACCAGGATGCATCTCAATTGATACTCAAGACCACTTTAGATTGGATTTCATCTCCCTGCTTGCGTCTGATTTTATATGTGTTTTATATGTAGCATGCAGTGCTGACTAGTGTTTTGAGTGATCAAATCCAACTGTGTTCTGAATGTATTTTGGGTGCATTCACATCTTTGTTCAGAGCTTCCCACTGATCACCCAAGATGCATTCTAGTGCCGAGTGTAAACAGGGCTAATATAGCATCCTATGATCTACATAAACACAACATGGACTTCATATACTGTATAATAAAGTATGGAAGAATTAGGGCAGTAGGATTGTGATCCTGTTTCAGAGGGAGCTTGGGCTGTTCTGTCAAGTCGACCAGCTTTAGAGAGAAAGTGAGACAAAGCAATATCCTTAAACATTGTCTTAGAAAACACATGTGTAAATCCAGTAGCAATAATGAATTAATCCGTATTGTTCATTTTAAAAACTTGTAAAGTCTGCCATCATTTCAGAAGGCCTACACTGCCCTCTAGTCTTCGGAATTGAAAATGAAGAAATTCAGCATAGTTGACTGCTGGATATACACACGAGTTAGGATAGAATTGTGCACAAAGGAGAAAGATCATTACATTCAAGCATTCAGAGACAGACACAATGACTGAGTGATTCAAAAGGAAATGAGTAGAAAATGAGTAACAAAAATATGATCCATTAACATATAAGGCAATAATGCAACTAATGCAGTAATGCAGTGCTTGTCTATGCTCAGCAGTGAAGCAGAGCTTGTCAGGGAAACAAAAGAGCAGAGGATGCACATAATGCTAAGCTGCATGTTTGCAAGCAAAATCAAAATAACTTTATGGGATTTGAAGATTCAAATGAGATCAAAAACCTTTTCCAAAAAACTTCTTGTAGTGTGTGGCAAAGGCACAGTGAACCCCGCAGTAAAATCCAGAATCAGTCAATCAATAAATAGATGAGAAGGGCACAGAAAGACAGAAGAGACAAACATATAGTAGGAGCCCTTTGGTTTCAGGGCATTAACCTCCTTACATTACTAGTCACGGCACTCATTTTCTTAATGTGACGCATCTGGGGGGTATCATAGGAAGCAGCTCCATGGAGGGAGGGCTTGGCCTCCACCTACAAAGCGCATTGAGATGGAGGGATGAGAACACAAAGACTAGGACATTATGGAAGGAGAGAGGAGAGGAAAGGAATGAGGAATAGGAGAGTAAAGAATAGAAGGATGGAGAGAGGAGAAGCAAGGTAGACAGTAAGGAGGAATTAGGAAGACAGGTTGAAGGACAGGGTGAAGAAGGAACATGTACAATGTTGTGATATGGGTAGTTAATAAGCATGTAAATCTACTTTCATGGACTCACAATGACAGAGTAAGACATAGATCGTAATGCAGGCTGGCAGAGGAAGCGCTATGGAAGAGCTGCTAGTTTTATAGTTAGGCCTACAGTTCTGCTGCTAAGCATCTACTACAGCAATACTAGTCTGCATGTATTATTAGCTCAAGAAAGCTGATCTGACAATAACACCCAGAGAGTTGAATTTGCTGAACTGAACTTTACTGGGGTAATATGACTTCCACTGACTGACGCCAACCATCTTGACTGTGAAATAAAGAGTGGAAACATCTCAAAGATGGTCACTGTAAAAAAAAAAAATAGTGGGAAAGCAGCAGGAATAGCCTGGAGCTTCACAGGACAGATGGTTGATTTGGTTTGTGTACCTGGCTGGTCAGCTTGGACACCTCAGTGGCCAGTGCGATGTCTGGGCGGTGGGCCAAAGAACCTCCACGCCTGGCCTCCTCACGGGCCTTGTTACGGTAGCCAATCTGATGGAGACAAAACCAAACAAGAATCAGTGGACCATGTACAAACTACAGTGATGGGTATGTGGTCCTAAGTGTTTTTTATGTTACATCTTTGATGCCAAGCCATCATTGTCATGATGTATGTGCATTGTATTTCCCAGAGATCACTTTTCCATCATACAGTGTGTGCCATACAATAATTTAACAACTATTTTCTTTCTTTTGTTCATACTATACTACTGTTTTGTGTAACAGCCATTCACGCTTCTTATTTGCCATTCTTTTATTAATAGGTCTAAATACTGGCAGAGTAGAGAGACATTATACATGATTAAGGTGTGTCTACATCTATTTCTGGCTAACTGTGGGAGAGAAAAACAGGCTTGTACACAGTGAGATTTGTAAAAACAGAAACATGTGCACACACTGGTTAATACTTCTGATGCAAATAAGGCGTATGCTAATTTCTGCCTTTGTGTGGACACTTTTAAGTCTTTAACCCTGACAGTGTTTTTATGCATCTGCTTTATTATTACATCGCTGATGAGTCTGGCAGCCTGGGTAGCCTTCTTGATGTCAGGTCGGTCCACCACAGTAGTGTAGTGCAAGTTGGCTTTGGCATCCTTCTTGTAGGCAACCTGTAGGGTTGGGTAGAAGAGTAGAAGGGATATACTCATAGTAAAAGAAGTAAGAGAAGCTGTGAAAATAGTGTAGGAGCCAAAACACTTAACTTAGCACATAATATTGCCAGTAAAAATGATATGAATTATCCCAGCATGGAGACTGTAAGCCAAGGGAATTGACAAAATCGTCAATTAAGTGTTATTTTTGCATAGCCGTAGATATAACTCACGCTGCTCTGGTTTTTGGCCACGTCCATGGCATGCTTAACATCAGGTGGAGTAGTCATGAGGTTATACACTGACTTGCCCTTCTCCTTCTCAAACTTCGCTTTGTACAATTTCTGTAAAAAGAGACAAGAAAGTTAGGGGCCAACCTCAGAAAAAAAATGTTGAGGATTATGAGTCTGAGTTCTAAAATAAATGTGAGACAACTGTACCCCGCTGACAAGCTTGTTGATCTCCTTGCTGTGGGCAGTATCGCGAGTCTCGGACAGGGTGGTGAATGAGCCAGACTGCATTTCCTTCTTACTGGCCTCCTTGTATTTGCTCTGAGGAAGAATTTGAAGAACTTATAACACACACATTGTTATAGTCATAAAAAACTGTTTTTGTGTAATATATCTCACTATAAAATATGTGTACAAGGGTACAAAAACAGGTTGATTTTCTACTGAATGGTTCTTACTTCTGACACCAGAGTGCGCACAGCCTTAGAATGGAGGATTTGAGGAGTGTCCAGAACGGGCACGTAGTGGCCCTTTGACTTTTCATACTTCGCTTTATACTTCACCTGGAGAGTAAAAATGGATAACATTTAAGTAGGAATAAAGTATTAGTTGGGTTTACAACATGTCAAGTCCTGAAGTGTAGTATAGTCATAGAGTTGGTAATAAAGTAGGGGATAAACTTACATCACTGGCCATTTCAGCATTCTTCTTAGCCAGGACGGTTAACTTGTCATCAACCACCGGTATCACACAGCCCTTCATCATCTCCTTGTCATACTTGTACTCAACCTGTGGGTGAGACAATAGGAGAAACATTAGAAAAACACTGTTGCATGTTGTCATGTCACCAAAGTCATACACATACTATAAAGAAAAAGCACCAACTCACATCACTCTGTTGCAAAGTGTTCCTTGCAGCATTGACAAAGTCGGGTCTGTCTGCTGTCCAGATCCACTTGTTCTTAGTGGCTTCATACTTCTTCCTGTAGTTGAGCTAATATAGGGAAAAAAACAAATATTTTATCAAGATTTTCCATTTTTTTCCTATCTAAGCAGTTTAAATTTCTTATTAAGACATTTATTTGGCACCACTGACAACACTTACATTGCTGATGTTTTTGTAAGCCTCCTTGGCAGCACGAATCTCATGAGCCTCAGGGTCCATGTTGATCTGGGCCTTGCTCTTCTCATACACCTCTTTATACTTCAGCTGCAAGATGCATGAGAAACGCACCATCAAACACAACAATTTATTTATTATGTTGGCTTTCTATGTCTCTGTAAAAAAGTGTTAAAGGTGCAGCCAGTCTGTGAGGGACTTACAGTGCTAGTGATCTCCTTGACTTTCTTCATGTGCTGTTGGTATGGAGTGTCATAAGGCATGGTGTATCCCTTAGCCTTGGTCTTGTTGTACTCCATTTTGTAAATGATCTGTGGAATGATCATCATTGCATAGTCAGGAGCAATTCAAAAGACACACACACACAAAAAGAAATCATGAAGCAGTTGCTGATTTAGAAAAATGTACCCGATGGACAAAAACAAAACAAAACTTACATCGCTGATCTTCTTGCTGCGTTTGTGGGTCTCGTACTCTGGAGTGTCCAGAACGGGTGTGAACTTATCCTTGGCACGCTCATACTGCTCCCTGTACCTCCACTGAAGAATAACATGCAAAAGTTATTATCACTCATAATAACGCTACCAGTGTAATCATTAGCTTTTATTCATGTGTATTCTGAGTAGTCTTGCTTCTAATTTCTGGGGCTAAAGTAAAGACAAAAACTATCCATGAAAAGTGGTGGATAAATTCATGGAAAGAAATGTTGGAGCACTCATTAAAATATAGGCATGCAACAAAATTGTACTAATGCCCAGAAATTAAAAGTGACATTTAAGCATTACATGATTTCTTATTCTGAGTTTACTCTGAAGAAGACAAATAAATAATCACTATATAATAGTATAATAGCAGTTTTGTTATTTAACTATTCGCTCTTTTTTTCTTGAATGATTCTCTAACAGTGAATGAGCAAACTCAGAAACACTTTACTTTACTTTACTTTACTTTACTTTCACATTATAAGTGTCATGTAATGTATCACTGGTTAAAAATAACACAGTCCATATCTTATAAGTGATGTGGTGCCATGCACAAGTTAATAAAAGCATGCATTATGAAAAAAAACATGCATGAAAACAGAGGTGGTTATTTTCCAGGTGAAAATGAAGACAAAGACACATGAGAGAAGCAATGCAAGGACTGCAAATGAAAATTAGCCTGCATGGCTAACTCTAGCACATTTACATGATGGACCTCAGTGCTTATGTTAATTAATGTGCATTGCCCCTTCTTAAATAAACATAAACATTTTACCACTATGCAGTCATGAAAATCTGCAGTGCCCACGTAGTTCATGGTGACCAGCAGCAGTCCATCTTATGCTATTGATCGCTGAATCTGATACATACAGTGGCTTCAGCAAAGATGAAGTTTACTCAAGAGAAGAGAGTGAAAGTCAAGTGACTAGTGGAACAGCTATGTACTAAAATAGCTGGTACAACATTAATACAATTTGTAAATCCCATTTTAAAACCAATGTGTAGAATTTGAAGGTTTCTTTGGCGCCCCCAGTGGTAGTATCAAACATCACACTATGGCACATACCAGGATTGCCTTTTGACTTTTCTACAAAAAATCTTCAGAATAATCTGAAAGATGCTGTAATTACATAAAGTTCTACACATATATACTATAAAGTATATATGCTGCATATATTTTCTGACTCTAGATATCAGAGTGCTGTTGGACAACTACTGCATTGCATTTTAAAATAAGTTAAATATTGGGTTATCAATGAGGGATGGAGAGTTGTGGATGGGTGATGGAAGGATTAGAGGATGAAAGGGAAGAATGGGATGTCAGATAGTCATTTGGGAGTTAAAATGGAATGAAGGGAAGGATGAAAATACGATGTGATGAGACCCTGTCCAGAAACAGCAGGAAGGAACAGTGTAACTTGACTTGACTGAGCATCATGCTGAATTAACTTTCAACTGTCAGTCTTAAATTACAGAGGGATTGTTTTCTGCCTGTTTGTGGACAAGGATTGGAGTTACCATGGTTCAACCACTCTCGGTTGTTTACCTTACTGCCCATAGTGGACTGGTAAAGGGCTGTGAGGATGTCAGGGCGGAATAGCTCATTGCAGCCACTCTTTAGCAGATCCTTTGCTTTGGATTTATACCTTACCTGTTCACACACACAACCACATACACACACACACACACACACACACACACACACACACACACACATCATGCAAAAGTTAAGGACACATATAAAAACAGCAGTGACACTGAGAGGGACTGGAGAAGGACTCCGGAGATCCAAATGTGACGATGGAGCTATATTCTCATCTGTGTCCTCAGTGACAGACATCATCATATTCAGAAGTGGAAGGATTTGTTCATTTGTTTGTTTGGGCTTACTCATTTTTTATTACAAAGCATAATCTATGCATTAATGAATGATTAAACTGTCTCTGATGGCACAGATAAAGGAGAGTCTTGCTCTCCTATTGCTCCACCTGCTATTTGAGTGACACAGTTTACAATAACCTGTGAGGGGCAAAAAGAAAAAGAGAGAACACAGGGACAGAAATTCATCATCATAGCCATGCGGCGACCACCACCAGCAGGTCTGTCGACGACCTCATGCACCGGTGTCAGAGGCCTGGAGGGCCGGGCCGGAGGAAACAGCGGAGGATGCAGGCCAGTCGTATGACACGACCAGGGCTTTTACCTGGCTCATCTTCCTGTTTTCCCTGGCCAGTTGGTATCTAGGATCATCTGTAGTTACGGTGAACTTATCTTTGGTCTTCATATAACCAGCTTTGTAGATTCTCTGCTCAGAATGTCAGATGGTAGTTAAAGACAAATGTCCAGAAAACAATGTGTGATGTCATGTCATGAGAGTTTTCCAGGGGACAAAGGAAGATTAAAACAATTTGATATGATGGTGAAGGGCAACGTTTTTAAACATTACATGTATGTTACATGTAAAAAGAGGAGGTTAAAAACATAATAGGCAATAATCAAATAATACTTTAACTTCATGATTTTTACCTCCAAGCTGAAAGTCCATTTAAGATGCACAGAGAGAGAGAAAAGTATCAATTTCACAAAGTCGATTCAACAAATTGATTATAACATATTTGTTTCTGCTACAAACATCAATTATCATACTGGGTTGAAGAATGAAAGGACTTACATCATTGATGAGCATGGAGGCTTGTTTGGCAGCCTGGAAGAATGGAGTGTCACAGGTATACCTGAAGTTGCCTCTATTCTTCTCAAAGGAGGTTTTGTACAGTCTCTGTTACCAAGAAATGAAACAGTTATCAGGATCAGTTAAAATGACGGCATACACTACATTATTCAGTATATTTGTTATATGAATTAAACAAATCATGAGTAATTTATGGTACTTTCTATAGTATGAAATTAACATGTTTGTCATATTGTTGATGTAATAAATGTTAAAATATGAACTAAATAGAACCCTTACCTCACTGTACAGTGTCTTGTTTCTTTCAGCCTGCACCAGCTCAGGTGTGTCCCACACAAAGCAGCCAATACCCTTCAGCCAATCCAGGTCTTCCTTGTACTTGATCTAAAAAGAGAAGAAAAAAATTCATTTAGATACTACACAGCCAATAATACTGCATGACCTTCTACCCACTGAGGGTCACAGTTTTAATATAGAAGATGTGTATTTTTGGGAGGCTTGATGCAATTTCAAAACTTTCTCAGCATTATTAAGTGCCACATAACCACAAAATATCAATTCAACAGTACTCACATCGCTGATGTTATCGCTGGCAATTCTGCTGAAGAAGAACTCAGGACGGTCGGGGATGGACTTCCATGTACCCAGAGATTTAATGTACTTTTGCCTGTATTTAACCTGTGGTAGAGATGGATGGACAGAAAAACAGTAAGATAGACGAAAGAGTTAAAATCAAAATTATATTTACTTTTTTGTTGACATTATCTAAATATAATGGTGCAAAGAGAGCCTAATTTTAAGTGCTGACCTCACTGATGTCGTCTGTGACTCTGCGGTGGTAGGTGATGTCCAGAGCATCCTTGACAGTAAGGTAGTGGCCCTTAGAGAACTCGAAGGTCTCTTTGTAGCGCAGCTGAAGACATGAACAGCAACAGAATGGTTACCAGACAGAAAATACAGAAAGTGGTGTTTGTGGCATCTTTGTTCTAAAAGTAATCTTTAATCATAAGTCAAAGCCCACATTTTGCCTCATTGACTCTTACAGGCAGCATTTTGTGGCATGGTTGAAAAGTTTATAAAACAACATGAGATCTGTCATAGGAGATCACTCCATAAGCTAATGAAATTCTTAACTTGATTAAAAGTTTTCCCAGATGGAGTCAGACATGATTCATTGCAGGTTTTATAGACTAATGCTCTGAAATCAGTTGATATCCAATTTTTATTTAAAGTCCCATAACTCAGATATTGGGTTACTGCTAAAAGGGAGCTTGAGCAGAAGCACCAGAGGGACACCAAAAAAAAAAAAGAAAAATATCTAGGTAGGGATAATGAAATATGATAATGATATAAACATTATTCTTTACTATGCAGGTTATCAAATGAGCATACTCACATCACTGGACTGGAGGTAGGCTTTCTTGGCACGGACCAGGAGGGGTGTATCAGCAATGGCAGTGTACCTGTGCTTCATCTTCTCATACTGATCTTTGTACTTGAGCTAAGGGAGGAAACAATTATTGCAACACATCAGGAGAGTTAGTTAAGTCTCAAGACATGCTTACTTTTATAAAAATCTACAGAAGTGAGGCATTATGAAGGCAAGATAGCCCACTAGTAAATAGCAAGGATATCCAAACAAAGATAAAGGAGAAATGATGAGGAGGACTTACATCACTTTGGACTATTTTCATTTTTCTAGCATGGTCCAAGTCTGGAGTTTCCATTTCTGGGGTGAAATGGGCTCTTTCTTTATGAGCAAGGTCCGTGTACTCGAACTGTAGAAAAACAGAACATACAAAATAATGTTACATTGCAAGGAAAAAGAAACATAAATTTGTGTAAAAAAACATTCAATAAGTGATAGTGTATCTAAACTTGCCTTATTAGTCAGCTGCTGGGCCCATTTGGCTCTCTGGATGTCCACAGAGTCCACAGTGGTGCTGACTTTAGCCATTTCTTCTTTGCTATGGGCTTTGTAGATCAGCTGAAATTATAGGGTCAGAAAAAGTCAAGAGCTCGATCAAAATGAATTTATTTATTTATTTTCAGACAGAATACTATCATTTTTCTTAGAACACAAGCCTTGGAAGATACTGCTATTTAAAAGCTACTTAGTTGTCAAGAACTTTACTTTTATTTGGAGACCTAATAATGTTACAGCTATCCATATAATGTGATAATGAGTGTTTGGGAAAACGACTCACGTTGCTCATGTGGGTCTTCAGCTCAGACACACGCTGGTACTCTGGTGTGTCAAGGACCACGGAAAACTTGGAAAGGTTCTTCTTAGCTTCCACTGGATAGTTGGCCTATAAATTAAAAAACAGGCCATACAAGTGACTGTGATGCCACTGCAGTAAGTTGAATATGCAATGAAAATGAAGGACAGTGATATAAGAGGGTATTCTACTGAAGCACATACCCTTTGTTTGGTGATGCTGCGGATGTGGACCATCTCTGGGGTGTCATACAAGAAGCAGCCAATGCCTCTTAGCCACAACAAATCTTCTTTGTATCTTAGCTAAAAACAAAAAAAAAAAGATTTTAAAGAACAATTTCTCACAAAAGTTTCCAAGTCAAATGTGTGAAAATGTGAGTCAGACTTTATTTCTTTTTCCTCCATACCTCGCTGGTGATCTCATTGACATGGTAGCAGTGCATCAGCTCAGGTGTAATGGGCATAGGGATCAGCTGTCCTCTAGTATTGTAGTATTTCTCTTTGTAGCACAACTAGAATGATCAGAGAACAAAAAAGTTGCCTGAACATAATATGCTAATCAACTCCACCAAGCTACATGAACAAAAATAGGAACACAAAAGAAGTAAATTGTGTGAGAATGGTTCCATACGTCGCTGAGATTGTCCTGGTTCATCTTGACTTGTTTAATTTCAGGGGTGTCGTAGGTTGTGTGGATCTTGTCCTTTTTCTTGTGGTAGTCCGCACGATACAGACGCTGGGGAAGTGGAGAAAGTGAAGTGTGAAATTGTTTTATGCAATACAATTGCCACAAGGTAACAATGTAAATCTCGATCAACTATAACGTGTCAAGAAAAGCAGCAGTGTTTTATCTTACCTCATTAATGATCTTGCTAGCATTCCTTGCGTTGACGAAGTTGACTCCCTCTGGATGAAGAGTGTAGGCCTTAGCCTTCATCATCTCATAGGCCGCCTTGTACTTCGCCTATCCAAATAAAAGCAAAAGGAATGTGACTCAGTAACATCAAAACTATGTGAGCAGGGAGGCTTAATTGCTATCCAAAGAACAGTTTAATTGGATGATTCAAGATAGGACAGTGAAATACTTACATCGCTGCTGACATGGCTGTTCATCTTAACCTGCTTGATGAGAGGGGTGTCACTGGGCAAGGAGTATCCGGTGGGCATGGCGTGCTTGTTGGCTTCCTTGTACCAGTTCTGAGAGAAGCCAGGACAACAGGGTGAGACCAGATGTATTTCAGATTAAAAAACATGTATACTGATAGAAAAATACAATGGTAAGACATATATTGAGGGGACAAAATAAAGCCATAAACCCTGAAGGTAAACTCCTAAAAATGATGTAGATTTTATATCCAGCATTTTTTAAATTTATTTTTGTAGATATTTGTCTGCTTTCTCTCCCAATTTTAAATACCCATATTCCCAGTCAACTGCTATGTAGAGATTGATAGCCATGTGCTACAGTACCTCTGTGACTCACTGGTGGTTGTCATTGCACCAGTGACCAGTAGGAGGTAAAATTATTTAAAACATTTTTGATTAAATAAAGACAAGAGCTGTGTCTGAAATCAATCCCTATTTGCTACATAGTGCACCGTGTCAGTGTAAAATGTTTGTCCTACAGGGCCCATACAAATTCCCGGAATAGAACGAAAAATGTGTTGTCCAAAGCATGTACACTACTTTCTGCTAAAATCTCATGATGCAATGCTTTGACAGATGCAAAAACTTAGAGTCAGTGATGGTACAAAATTATGATGAAGCATAAGTCTCTAAAATCTAAATCTACTACTCACTATAGTGTAAACAATGGAGTGTGTATGGGTGAGTGAATGATTTTGGTCAAAGCAAAGCAAGGATTTTTTGAAGTGCATGACCAAGCTGGATTGGTGGTGATTGTGGGTGAGAACTTTATCCCTGGGTCACTCATGCTCCTACCATCCAGCATTGGTGACAAATTCTTACAGTGTACACACAGTGTATATATGACAGTAGTTCTTAAACAAAGACAAAATATTAAGAAATACTATCTTACATCACTCTGGATGTAGTTTGCCAGGCGTGCCCTCTCTGTATCAATAGTGACAGCAGGAGAAGTGTTGGTTCCCTTGACATTGGTGTGGTAATCATAGCGATAGTGCAGCTGGAAAATGAGAAGAAAAAAAGATTAGATGTATTATCATGATTTTTTGTTACGTAATGAAATATAGATAGTAATAAACCAACACCGTTCAGAGAATTTAAAGAGTCACTTACATCGCTCAGGTTTTGAGCGTTCTGCTTGGCCGTCTCATACTCTGGAGTCTCCAATACCACTGAATAGTCCTTGAAAGCCTCAACACCTTTGGCTCTGTACTTGTGCTGGAATATAAACAATAAAACATGGCAATCAGCATTGGTTCGGATTAAACACCAGATAGTATAAAAAGTCTGGGGAGGATTTACTGGAAGGGAAGAAAATGAGAGTTGTCTGAAAGCTAGAAAGAAGAGGAATATGAAGAACATTTGAACAGTGGAGGGGGAGCTAAAAGTTGTAAATCAAGTCATTGCAGATAACGTGGAATAGAAAGTAGCCTAAGAATGAATATATTAGGTGGGCTAACCTCGCTCTGAAGATCACCAGCATGCTTGACACGGATGATCTCCGGTGTGTCCCAGGCATAGCAGCCGATGCCCCTCAGCCAGTTCAAGTCATCCTTGTAGAAGATCTGAGGATAGCGCACAATAAAACATACTTTCAATTATGGCAATCATATTAACATATTTTGGTCATGTCCTACTGTAAGTTAAGGGACTTTTGGTAGATGTGTTTTGTATTGTAAGTGGTTGCAACCTGACGCTTTTTCATACAATGTATAGTTCAAAAAAACAACAACAAAAACTAACAGACAAAAAAGACCATAAACACATATGTATACTGTTTACATATATATACTTATCTCACTTCTTTTGGACTCTTCAGTTGCCTTTGTACTCATGAATATGAACTACTACTGAATAAAAAATTAAACTGTATATCCAGCTGGAAACTGGATAAAGAAAAACTTGTCATATTAAAATAAGAAATTATCTTGCACTGTATAAGATGCTAAATTTTTTTAAAAATGCGAGTTAAAAAAGAAGATACAATATTATCAAAAATAATATCACTGATAAAAATATAAGCTAGAATGTGGCTGTACCTTTGACCAATCTGTAACTACTGTGGCTGCACAGTAACAAGCACAGAATATCAAGCTGAGGGAAGTTACTCACGTCACTGAGCTGCTCGCTGACTTTGCGTGCTTGGACATACATCTGCATGTCAGGAAGGCATATCCACTGATGGAGATACTTGCGGTAGTGTATCCCACTAACGGTGGACTGGGTGTTGCGGGCAGACAAGATATCCAGCATGTCTGGTGGGATATGGTTCTTGGCCTTGGTCTTCTCATAGTCCTGCCTGTACAGACGCTATAAAGATGGACAACAGATGGTTCTTTAAGTTCTCGCATTATGTTTGCACAACAAAAATCACATTTGGATGCATTTTAGATTGTTTATCAAAACAGAGTTAATCTTACAGTACAGCTCCTGTATTCCTCTTCAAAGGAAATTTGCACATGAGGAAGATGAAATGGCTCAATAAATTTAACTTACATCAAGGACCAGCTTTCCAGCTTTGACGCAACGAGCAGTGGCAGGATCATCCTCAAGAGACTTGGGCAAACTGTAGAGGGATTTGAACTTCTCATAATCCTCCTTATACTTCACCTAAAGGGGCAAGAAATTTCATATTGTCAAAAATAGTAATAAAATGGAATAAAATTAATAGAACTCAAAGTTGAACTCACGCCGCTGAGAATGATCTTCTGTTGTTTGGCGTGCTGCAAGGCATGTGAGTCATGTGGAATGTGGTAGCCCTTGGCTTTGATTGTGTCCCAGGCAGCAGTGTAGTTTTTCTGATGACAGAAAAGCCAGAATATAATCATCATTACAACATGCCATTGAAAAAGCTGATAGCTTAAATGTTGTCAATGAGGTTCAAAGTTCAAGGTAGGATTTACCGGGGAATTAAATTGCATTCCTTCAGTGCTACAATGCACACAATGACTGAAAGAGAGATATGTTCATGTATCTCCACTTACGTTGCTGAAGAAGTATTTGAAGTTGTGGCATCTGGCATAATCGTATGTATCCAGAACAGTGGTATACTGGTGCTTCTCCTTTTGATAAGCCTCCCTGTAGTTCAGCTGTCAATGACAATTGTATATAAATATTGCACTCATTTGGGCATTCAAACAGTAAAAAAAACAGTAAATATGCTTATTCAAAAAGTCCAGCTCACTCACCTCACTGGCCCAGGTGTGACCCAGGACAGCAGTCACATAGACTGGGGTGTCTGTCACAATGGAATAATTGTTGTATTCTTTCTTGGCATCCTCTCTGTATTTAAGCTAAAAAGGAAAATATGACAAGAGAAAATAAGAACAGGTTCATGAAGTAAAGAATTAAATTATTTATCTTAAATGCCTGGACATTAAGAATTATGTTTCTAAATGTTTCCAGTAAATTTCAGTGTGGTTACTCACATCACTCTGCAGCTCGTAGGCCTTTTTGGCACGTATAATCTCTGGCGTGTCCCACACATAGCAACCAATCCCCTTCATCCAGGTCAGGTCTTCCTTGTAGAACACCTATAAAATAAAGAGAGGAAGAAAGCACATATTTATTTGTATAATACTGAAAGAATGTTTAGATTTCTGTATAATTTCTGGCTTTCAATAAATCTAATATAGTCTAATATCTAGTATATTTTGTATGTAAAGTTGGCCTCTGGTGTTGTGCTGGCATACTATAAGAAAGTTTGTCTTGGTAGTGTAGTACAATAAAGAACATAAGAACAACTCCCAAATCTGGACAGCAAAACAATTGCTCTGACAATATCTCAGATTTTTGAGCCTTAAATAAGACAACTTTTATCAAATAACTACATTTATAAAGATAGTTGCAGTATGTGTATATATATATATATATATATATATATATATATATATATATATATACATACATACATATATATATATATATATATATATATATATATATATATATATATATATATATATATATATATATATATATATATATATATATATATATATATATATATATATATATATATATATATAGTATGTGTATATATATATATATATATATATATATATATATATATATATATATATACACATACTATATATATATTGCCCATATATCTAACAGAAAATTGACAGTGGATGTAATACGAGTTTGTCCGATCATCTGCCACAGGACGTGGTACATAATTTAAATACTGGCATGAGAGGTGCATTGAAGAAGGACCTACATCACTGAGAATCTCGTTGGTCTTGCGGGCACGGATGGCATCCTCCTGATCAGGATGACAAGTCCACTGGTGCAGGTAGGTGCGGTAGATGACATCACTCAGCATGTCCTGGCACCTCTTAGCTACCTGGTTGGCAATTACGTCAGGTGGGATGTGGGTCTTGAGCTTGCTTTGATGGTAATCTTTGTGGTAGAGCCTCTGTAAAGACATGGAAAGTCGTTGTAATTGTTATTAACAGTGTGACAGAAATTAACCTAAAACAAAGTTTATGGAAATGGATAAATATGGAATATGGAACAAATGGACAAACAATATCTTACCAGGCCCTTGTTTTTCTCCTGCTCTCCACATCGCATCACTTCAGGGAAGTCCACCAGGGTCCCAGCCATATAGTGACCTTTGGCTTTTTCATGGGCATCTTTGTACTTGGCCTAATAGGATTCAGAATAATAAAAGTCTCAATTTTGCTTACATACTGTAAGAACTGTAAATGTAACTGAATTATGTGACATGTGTCACTGACTACAACAAAAAAGAAACGCACATCACTTGCAATCTCCCTGCCCTTCTTGCCACTAACAACAGGGATGTATTCATGGTCCAGATGGTAGCCTGTAGCCTTACTCTTGTCCCATTCCAGTTTGTAGTGTTTCTGAAAACACAGAAAGTAGGTACAATGTTTAGAAAAGGTTGATACAATATGTGATATACAATCAACAAAAGAAAATTGTCAAAAATCATTGACATTACCTCACTGATGTGCTTAGACACCTCCCTGCTATGGGCCAGTAGAGGAGTGTCATCTGAACCAATGTAATGACCCTTTTCTGCATTGAAGGTCTCTTTGTACTTCAGCTACAGTAGGAGGAAAAGAACAGGATTTACATTTTAGATTTGATTACTGTGTATTAATATGCTTCTTGAAATTTAGCCTTTTAAATTTTAGATTTTTACATACATCGCTGAGATTGGCAGCATTTATCTTTGCCAATGCGATATCAGGGAACTCTGCATCCAGGGTGAATTTTCCAAATCCATCTTTGGCATTCTTCTTATAAAGCCTCTGCAAGAAAAAATAGAGCATCAAAGTGAAACACAGTGTGTTGACACCAAAACAAGCAAAATATGTAAAAAGAAAAATAGCCAAATCCAAAGACAGAAATGTAATACAGTAAACGTACATCGTTGAGAATCTCCTGAGCCTTCTTGACCTTGACGTGTTCAACAGAGTCAGCTGCGACCCATCCACATCCACGAAGCCATTCCAAATCAGCCTTGTACACATTCTGCAGACAAAAACACAGATACATTTTAGAAGATTAAGAAAGATAATCTGTCATTTTATTGCATGAATAAGTTAAATGAGTCTTAGTTTGGTGCGCTGTCTGATAGCACTCACATCACTTTGAAGATCATAGGCTTTACGGGCCTGGATGACATCGTTCTGGTCTGGCATACAAGTCCACTGGTGCAGATGAGTTCTGTAGTTGAAATCATTAACTTGGATCTGGCATTTTTTGGCCAGTTCCAGACTAAGCATGTCCACTGGCAGGTGGAACTTGGTCTTGGACTTGTTGAAGTCCTTCTTGTACAGGGCATCACTGGCAATCTTGGCTGAGTTTAGAGCCAGCATGAGCAGAGGGTCGTCTTGGATGCTGAGAGCACCGATGTGGTGGCCAACTTGCTTACGGTATCCCTCATGGTACTTATGCTACAGGACAGACAAAAATCATTATCTCCATATGGTCATGTTCTCAATCAAATTAAGAGCAACTTTAATAAATGTCCTTGTTTTGAAAGGGACAAATGCAACTATGTCCCGCTACTCACTTGACTTTGTACTTTAGACGTATGGATGCACTGCTTGATTGGTACAGCATCTCCAGGCATGAAGTAGCCTGTGGCTTTGACCTTATCCCACTCTTTGGTGTACAGTTTCTGCAAGAGATGGAGGTAGTTATTATTGGTTCATGTACCATTTATCAAGTTGAATATGCAAGGGGATAAAATTGGTACGAGACAAAGTATTGTTGAATTGAAATAATCAACAAATACAAGAAGTCATCTTACTGGGTGAACATTCTTAGCCACCTCTCTGGCTGTGGCAAGAGTTGGAGTGTCCACCAGTGAGTACTTTGTCTTTTCCTGATGCCAAGCCTCACGATATTTGACCTGAAAAGAAAGAAGAAAGGAAATCAAAACTCAGTTACCAAAAACAGCTAAATTATTCTCAAGTATTTGCCACTTTGCTGTTGTGATGCTGTGGTGAATGAATTGAAGAGGGGACTTAAAAGCATATATAGAGCAACATCAGAATAGCATAGTCATCCTCACCTCATTGAGGACGTCAGCAGCATGCTTGGCACAGGCCAAGTCGACTCTGTCAGCTGGAACTATGAATTTTTGCTCATCCAACTTGACACGGTAGCCCCTCTGTAAAATAGCAAGAAAGATATGCAATAACAATAATCCAGCTAATTTACTGAAGTTGCATTTTGTCAGCTTCAAGAAACTTTAAAAACATTTTACAAGTATATACGAATGTCTGTAGTTTTACAAGTAATTACAGAGTCAAAGTTATTTTTATTAGCAATCAAACTTACATCAGCCAGGATCTGCTGTGCGTGCTTGACCTGCATAACATTCACAGATTCATGTGGCATCCATCCACATCCGCGTAACCACTCCAGATCAGCCTTGTACACGGCCTGGAGAACCAAAGCAGGTAGATTTGTTTATCTGGTTTGCATAACATGTAATTTATACAGTCAATCACAATGAGTTGAGACTAAAATAGGAGTATACAGTATATCGATAATAGATCCAAAAAATACTATCAATGAATACAACTATAAACCTACATCACTTTGCAGATCACAGGCCTTTCTGGCCTGGACCACATAAGTCCACACTGATAAGCTCTATAGTTGAAGTCATTGACTTGGACTTAGCATTTCTTGGACAGCTTAAGTGTCAGAAAAAAACTGTCAGTTTTCAATAAACAAACAAAGGAATTCTCATTGCTCACATCACTCTGCAGGTCATAGGCCTTTCTGGCCTGGACCACATCAGTGGAGTCTGGTAGGCAGGTCCAGTTGTGCAGATGAGTTCTGTAGTTGAAATCATTAACTTGCATCTGGCATTTCTTGGCCAGTTCAAGATTCAGCATGTCCACTGGCAGGTGGAACTTGGTCTTGGACTTGTTGAAGTCCTTCTTGTACAGGGCATCACTGGCAATCTTGGCTGAGTTCATAGCCAGCACTATCAGTGGGTCGTCATTGACGCTGAGGGCTCCGATGTGGTGGCCAACTTGCTTACGGTATCCGTCTTTGTACTTGTACTTTACAAGAGAAGGGATAAAAGGTTAATGACACATCAGCAAGTAGCTTAGTAATTCATCTGCTGTACCATGTTTTTTTTCTTACATCACTAGCAATATCTCTGGAAGCTTTAGCCTTAAGCACAGAGATAGCATCCTCCTTGATATGATAGCCTTTGGCCTTCTCATCATCCCATTCCTTTGTGTACAGTTTCTGCACAGAAAAACAAAGTATGATCAAAAAGACTGCACGACATAGAGTCAAAAATAATGAATAATGCATTTCAACGAATAAAATATTTATATACTTTTAAGATGTTTATGTAAAGTTTTATGGATTTCAACATAATCAGGACTGGTGCAGGAGTTGTAACAATACAAACTTACATTGCTGATATGGATAGCATTGGCCTTGGACAGTTCAAAGGTGGGGGTGTCAGGTGGCAGATGAATTTTGAGCTTGTCTTTATCCCAGACTTCTCTATATTTCCACTGTGAGAAAGAAAATCAAAACGTTAATTTCTTTGTTTTGATGCCCTCATTCACACAGATATTTGTACAAGACATTTAGTATTAAGTTTTAAATTCACCAGAAAGAAGAGGTCATTACTCACATCACTGAGGTGTTCAGCGTTTTGCTTGGACAAGATAATAGACGGTAGGTCGACGGCACTGGTGAATTTGACTGTGCTTGGGTGCTGGCGATAGAGCCTTTCATTGAGAATAGTCTGGGCATGTCTAGCTTTGAGAACATCCACAGAGTCCTGAGGTGACCAGCCACATCCTCTAAGCCACTCCAGGTCAGATCTGTATACAGCCTAAAAAACAAATATCACTTTTTACCACACCACATGCCGTTATGTTTCTGCTTTGTAGTTCTTGCATTTTCCCATCTGCAGAAAGTCTCAAAAAATGGATGAGGGAATTGCCACAACATTTGTTGGCCACACGTCCAGGGTACATCAAAATGTTGGGAGTGATCAGAGAATAGATGAAACTAAGCAAGTAAGTAAGAGTAAGAGATTCGATTCCATATCCTGAGGTTGTCTTTGCAGGGTCGAAAAGACAATACAACTTAATGCAGTTTCAGTTATGGTGATAATTTCATTCTTTTAGTTAGAAAAAAATTATTGATTGCATCGCTCTTTCGTAGCCTACGATCTAACAACAAACTCCAAAAATCCCACCTTACTTCACCTTCTTTCAACAAGACAGCTAAAGTTCACATATACCTACATCACTCTGTAGATCGTAGACCTTTCTAGCTTGAACCACATCATTGGAGTCTGGTAGGCAGGTCCAGTTGTGCAGATGAGTTCTGTAGTTGAAATCATTCACTTGGATCTGGCATTTCTTGGCCAGTTCAATTGTCAGCATGTCAACTGGCAGGTGGAACTTGGTCTTGGTCTTGTTGAAGTCCTTCTTATAGATGTTGTCACTGGAGATCTTGGCTGCATGAGCGGCCAACATAATCAGTGGGTCATCGTTAACACTAAGGGCTCCAACATGATGACCACACTGCTTGCGGAAACCAGCCTTGTATTTGTACTGAAAATTTGAGATAGCAATATTTTTTTCAGTTTCTTAAAATAATTCAGTGTAGTAAAATATTCAAAATGCAGCCTGTAAAATCACAAAGTAAAGGGAATATGAAAAAATTTAAAAGAGAAGACTTACATCACTGGCAATGTCCCGGTGGGCTTTGGCTGATAAAACAGAAATTGCATCTTTGGGAAGGTGGTAGCCTTTGTTGATGGTGTCCATAAAGCCTTCACGGTAATGTTTCTGGGGAAACAAGAATGATGTTGTGTGGGTGTCTGATACACTGAGTCCTATACAGCACAATAATATGTACCTGAGGAGCAGACAATTTCCTTTATACTAGAAGTGATTGAAAAGTCAACAAATACATAAAATATAATTCATTCATCTAACTTTAACACAAATAACTGATAAGATACATAAATGAAGTTAACAATAACTGATAAGGTAATAAATTGTACTCATTGGTTATACAACTGGTGAAGCTTACCAGACTGGTGTTGAGTCTGTTCTGGTGGGCCAGGAGGATCTCTGGGGTGTCAGGCATGATGTGAATGTTGGTTTTATCAGTCTCCCAGGCAGAAACATAAGCTTTCTGGAAACAGAACATGAATACAGTTCGTTAAGATGTAACTTAATCTGAATCATAAAACATTGTTATAGAAAAAACTGAGCTTTATCTTAAACAAGTTATCGGCTTCAATATTAAATAAAGGAGGCTGCTGAAACATTTTGCCAAGAGTTAGATAAAATCCCTAAGAAAACCCTCCCCAAAAAATGAATACAGTACAATGACATAAATATTACTATTAAATAAGATGTGCAATCTTTACCTTGTCCATGATATGTGCATTGGCCTGAGCAAGGGCAAATGGCATGTCAGTTGTGTGGGCAGTGAATTTGAAGTTGCTGGGATGCTGACGGTACTTCCTTTCACTCAGGATCTCTGCTGCCTTCTTAGCTTTCTCCACATCAATGGAACCAATTGGCACCCAACCTGTTCCCTTGACCCATTGCATGTCAGCCTTGTACACAGCCTACAAGTGGAAGGAAAAGAGGAGTCATAGTGAGTATTTTTAAAGGAAAAAAAACTATGAAGGCAGTGTTCAATAAACCAAAAGAGAAATCTTCATTGCTCACATCACTCTGCAGGTCATAGGCCTTTCTGGCCTGGACCACATCAGTGGAGTCTGGTAGGCAGGTCCAGTTGTGCAGATGAGTTCTGTAGTTGAAATCATTAACTTGCATCTGGCATTTCTTGGCCAGTTCAAGATTCAGCATGTCCACTGGCAGGTGGAACTTGGTCTTGGACTTGTTGAAGTCCTTCTTGTACAAGGCATCACTGGCAATCTTGGCTGAGTTCAGGGCCAGCATGAGCAGAGGGTCGTCTTGGATGCTGCGAGCACCGATGTGGTGGCCAACCTGCTTACGATATCCTGTCTTGTATTTGTACTGGGTAGAGAGAAAGAATAAAGCGATAATTGAGTGAATAAATATAAACTCAAATCAAAATTAGAGAGAAAAGTATTCAAATATACTGTATGTTATGTACATCACTGATGATATCTCTTCCGTGTTTGGCAGCAACAACAGAGACAGCATCAGCTTTAAGGTCATAGCCCTTTCTGAAAGTCTCCTCAACAGCTTCCCTGTATAATTTCTGAAAAAGAAATATACAAATTATAAAATGAAAACCATGATGCATAAAAACTGATATTTGCTGGCATCGATGTAGAAAACTGGAATAAGTCAAAACAGAACAGACATTACCTTGCTGATGTTGTGAGCATTAGCTTTAGCAAGCAACAGCTCAGGCATGTCATGGGGAACATGATTTTTAACCTTGTCAGCCTCCCAAGCAGAGATGTATTTTTTCTGTGTTGAGAAATAAACACAAAAATTGTAACCACCAGGAAGAGATTCAACAAATATGCAAAAAATGTAAAAGAGGGATATGATATTCTATACCTTGTTCATTATATCAGCATTTGCTGTGGCTAAGGCCATGGACATGGAAGTCATGTCAGTTTTATATTTCAGTGTGTCTGGTTTCTGCTTGTAGAGACGGTCACTAAGAATTTTTGCAGCATGCTTGGCCTTCAACACATCCAGTGAACCAATGGGGACCCACCCTACACCTCTAATATCGTCCATCTCAGATTTGTATACAGCCTGTAGGGAAAAGCACATACATGTAACATCCCAATATACTGTGATCACAGTTGACATGGCATAATATGTTGAGATATATTGACCATGTTACAGAGGGGCTTACATCACTTTGAAGATCATAGGCTTTCCTGGCCTGGACCACATCATTAGAGTCTGGCAGACAAGTCCACTGGTGAAGGCGGGTGATGTAGTTGGCGTGGTTGACCTGAATCTGGCATTTCTTAGCCAGTTCAAGACTCAGCATGTCCACTGGCAGGTGGAACCTGGTCTTGGACTTGTTGAAGTCCTTCTTGTACAGGGCATCACTGGCAATCTTGGCTGAGTTCAGAGCCAGCATGAGCAGAGGGTCGTCTTGGATGCTGCGAGCACCGATGTGGTGACCAACTTGTTTACGGTATCCTGTCTTGTATTTGAACTAATGAAATCAGCCAGAAATATTCCTTGTTAAAACCTGAACATATCTCACATTTTGTCTTATATCAGTGTTGCAAACATATAAACAGCATGGTACAGTATGAGTCACTCACATCACTAACAATGTCCCTGGATGCCTTAGCAGACGTGACAGAGATTGCATCTACAGGTAGGTGATAACCCTTCTGAATGGTGGCCTCAAAACCTTGTCTGTAGTGTTTCTGCAAAGAAAGACATAGATGAATACATTTTCTGCATGAAAAGTTTTGATTCTACAATGCTAGAACTATCCTACACTTATTAAAATCTATCTCAGATGTAATATACAAACTGTTTTACTAAATGAAGGTGTAATTGTGGAACAAAAAAAAGTTTCAGGCTTTCCATAATATGCATGTAAAGCATTGCATTGGATTGGATTAGGACTTTACTCAAGGGATTACGTTCATATAATCCACTGTAAGAATCTCGTCTGGCAGCTAATTCAGGTCAGAGTAATCTGAGTGAGACGTAAGGAAGTAAATAAGTAAATATGGCCAACAAGAAGGCTTCCAGATTCTGTAAAAAAATATTTTTAACATGTCCAACAAAAGAGCCAGTCTTGTTGACCTAGAGATAGTGAGAAACTGCAGTTAAAATCACATTCCAAATAATCCATGGTTCATATTCTTATTGTGTGCAGTAGGAATTATACTAACCCTGCTCATGTTGATGGCATTCTGCTTAGAGAGGAGGATCTCAGGAGTGTCGGGTTTGACATGCAGCTTGGTCTTATCCTTCTCCCATGCCTCGATGTAGAGACGCTGGAACAAACCACAAATAATCCCTGTATTACCCAATAGTAATTACTGAAGAGATCTCCAGAGAGAGATCTTTATTGCAAATCAAGATAATCAATCATATATTCTATAAACACCTCCACAGAAAAATACAGTTATATTTTACCAAAAAATGATTGTACCTTGTTCATGGTCAAAGCATTATGCTTTGCCAGTTCGATGCCCATGGCCTGGGTTGAGATGGTGAAGGGATTGGTGCTGGGGTGTTGGCGGTACTTCTTCTCACTCAAAATCTCTCCTGCCTTCTTGGCTTTCTCCACATCAAGTGAGCCGATGGGGACCCAGCCCATACCCTGAAGCCACTTCAATTCAGCTCTGTAGACAGCCTATAAAGTGTAGTGATACACAATTCAATTTCCTACCAACTTTGTAGCATGAACATAAAAAAAGACCGGGAGAAACAAATTAACATGGAAGCTACACTCACATCACTCTGTATGTCATATGCATGTCTGGCCTGAACCACATCAGTGGAGTCTGGCAGGCAAGTCCAGTTGTGCAGACGGGTGATGTAGTTGGCGTGGTTGACTTGAATCTGGTTCTTCTTGGCCAGTTCAAAGGCCATCATGTCCACTGGCAGGTGGAACTTGGTCTTGGACTTGTTGAAGTCCTTCTTGTACAAGGCATCACTGGCAATCTTGGCTGAGTTCAGAGCCAGCATGAGCAGAGGATCATCTTGGATGCTGCGAGCACCGATGTGGTGGCCAACCTGCTTACGGTATCCTGTCTTGTATTTGAACTGGAAAAAAATTACATAAAACCATTATTTGTTAACAGTTACACAAACTCTTGTACAAGTGGTAAAACAAAATAATTAAAAAGAAACTTACATCACTGGCAATGTCCCTGGAAGCCTTGGCTGCAACAATGGAAATGGCATCATTGCGCAGATCGTAGCCCTTCTTCTTGGCATCTTCATATGCCTGCTTGTACTTATTCTGTAAACAAACACAAAAATCCCACAGTTGTTAGTATTCACATTTTCCATTTTAAGTAGGACAAGGTGATAATTCAATATCACCGTCTATTGACTTGAAGTAGAATTGTATTGTGATGATATGATCATGTCAGATTATCATACATGTCCAAATGAATGATTGAGAGCACATTGTATTTAAAAACAACAAAAAATGAGTTATTGATATTTTTGTTTTACACCTGTGAAGAGTTTTGTCTGATGCAATGCACAGTAGTGTAACACAGTTCATTTTACTGAACATTTGATGATCGTATGTGATTTTGCATACATTTCCCATACCTTGATATATACAGTGCATATCAATATCAGAAAAATATCCTTATGAATATGACAGTATTAATTTGAACCATATTGCACACTTATCATTGAACATAATACATAAATAAGAGCTGCTGTAACAAGATACATGTTTAATTCTTCACTTACCACGCTGTAGTGGACATTATTTTCTTTGGCTAGAACAACCTCCATAGCATCAGGCATAATGTGGATCTTGGTTTTCTCAGTCTCCCAGGCGTCAATGTATGCTTTCTACAAACACAGAAATCAACAACATGAAATTTATTTACATTATGAACCCTGCAGGCATGCCATTTTATGAGAAAAAAACCCTTATCATATCAGCATACATAGTCAACAGAGGGTTTTGCTTTTATATTAAATAATTCTCTGAGGATTGATGATTGAATACCTTGTTCATAACATGAGCGTTAGCCTTAGCCAGCGCCAAGGACATGTCTTCAGTAGAGACTTTGAACTTGTAGTTGCTTGGGTGCTGACGATACATTTTCTCACTCAGGATCTCACCAGCTTTCTTCGCCTTCTCAACATCCAATGAACCTATAGGCACCCAGCCAATACCCTGCAGCACCTTCAGTTCTGCCTTGTAAACAGCCTGGATGAAACAAAAGGGGGTTTATTGAAGTTAAAGATATTCAAAAACTTTAAAAACATATGCATGAAAACTTAAATTTAAGGATTCATACTCACATCACTCTGTAGGTCATATGCATGTCTGGCCTGGACCACATCAGTGGAGTCTGGCAGGCAAGTCCAGTTGTGTAGACGGGTGATGTAGTTGGCGTGGTTGACCTGAATCTGGTTCTTCTTGGCCAGTTCAAATGCCATCATGTCCACTGGCAGGTGGAACCTGGTCTTGGACTTGTTGAAGTCCTTCTTGTACAGGTAATCACTGGCAATCTTGGCTGAGTTCAGAGCCAGCATGAGCAGAGGGTCGTCTTGGATGCTGAGAGCACCGATGTGGTGGCCAACCTGCTTACGGTATCCTGTCTTGTATTTGAACTGGAAAAGAAATTAAATAAGACCATTATTTGTTTACAGTTACACAAACTCTTGTACAAGTGGTAAAATGAAATAATTAAAAAGAAACTTACATCACTGGCAATGTCCCTGGAAGCCTTGGCTGCGACAATGGAAATGGCATCATTGCGCAGATCGTAGCCGTCCTTCTTGGCATCTTCGTATGCCTGCTTGTACTTATTCTGTAAACAAACACAAAATCCCACAGACGTTAGTACAGTGGAAACTACTTATAGTGATCACGTCCGTCTGGATCAAATTGATCACTATAAGTGGATGATTATTATAACAGATTTTTTTTCTTTTTCTTAATTTCTCATGTAGATTACCATCTTATTGACATTTATATATGTATTACATGAATATAAAGTAATGAAACAGGCAGCTTCGCTATTTACTGAATTTTACTAACTTTCAAAATACAGTACAGCTGTTTCAAACACTGGTTGTTTTGCTGCTGCATCTCGTTGGCTCGTTTCTGGCAGTTTGTCATTAGCTTCAAGGAGACTATGTTTTTCATTGAGAGAAAATGAATTTCTTTTTCCTGTCATGATTTCAATGTGCACACAGCACATTGAAGTCATGACAGGAAAAAGAAAGTCATTTTCCGCACAACCCTGTGGAGGTGCACCGCAACACCTGATAATGGTGCTGCAGCTGCTAATTATACATCATACATGTATCATTGGAATAGGATAAAAAAAAAATAGAATTACCGCTTTGTTTTCCTTTTTTCCATATGTTTTCATTTATGAAAAGTCCCAAAATGAACACTGTAAGCGGACTACTTGATTATTATAAGTGAATTATTTAAACAGCATTTGTATAGGAATGATTCTGTCCCAAGCTTTTTGATCCATATATGCAGTTGATCACTGTAACCATGATCACTATAAACAGTTTCAAATGTATTTACATTTTCCATTTTAAGTAGGACAAGGTGATAATTCAATACCACAGTTTACTGACTTGAAGTGGAATCATATTGTGATGATATGATCATGTCAGATTATCATTCTACAAAATTTTCATGTCAAAATGAATGATTTAGAGCACATCTTCTATAAAAACAACAAAAAGAGTTATTTATATGTTTGTTTTACATCTGTGAAGATCTGATGCTACGCATAGTAGTGTAACACAGTTTCTTTTTACTGAACATTTGATGATCGTATGTGAATTTGCATACATTGGCCATACCGTGATATATACAGTACGTATCAATAACAGAAAAATATCCTTATGAATATAGCAGCATTGATTTCAACCATATTTCCCAGTCCTCATTGAAAGTAATACATAAATAAGAGGTGCTGTAACAAGATACATGTTTAATTCTTCACTTACCACGCTGTAGTGGACATTATTTGCTTTGGCTAGAACAACCTCCATAGCATCAGGCATAACGTGGATCTTGGTTTTCTCATTCTCCCAGGCATCAATGTATGCTTTCTACAAACACAGAAATCAACAACATGAAATTTATTTACATTATGAACCCTGCAGGCATGCCATTTTATGAGAAAAAAACCCTTATCATATCAGCATACATAGTCAACAGAGGGTTTTGCTTTTATATTAAATAATTCTCTGAGGATTGATGATTGAATACCTTGTTCATAACATGAGCGTTAGCCTTAGCCAGCGCCAAGGACATGTCTTCAGTAGAGACTTTGAACTTGTAGTTGCTTGGGTGCTGACGATACATTTTCTCACTCAGGATCTCACCAGCTTTCTTCGCCTTCTCAACATCCAATGAACCTATAGGCACCCAGCCAATACCCTGCAGCACCTTCAGTTCTGCCTTGTAAACAGCCTGGATGAAACAAAAGGGGTTTATTGAAGTTAAAGATATTCAAAAACTTTAAAAACATATGCATGAAAACTTAAATTTAAGGATTCATACTTACATCACTCTGTAGGTCATATGCATGTCTGGCCAGGACCACATCAGTGGAGTCTGGCAGGCAAGTCCAGTTGTGCAGACGGGTGATGTAGTTGGCGTGGTTGACCTGAATCTGGTTCTTCTTGGCCAGTTCAAATGCCATCATGTCAACTGGCAGGTGGAACCTGGTCTTGGACTGGTTGAAGTCCTTCTTGTACAAGGCATCACTGGCAATCTTGGCTGAGTTCAGAGCCAGCATGAGCAGAGGGTCGTCTTGGATGCTGCGAGCACCAACATGGTGTCCAACCTGCTTACGGTATCCTGTCTTGTATTTGAACTGGAAAAAAAAATGACATAAGACCATTATTTGTTTACAGTTACACAAACTCTTGTACAAGTGGTAAAATTAAATAATTAAAAAGAAACTTACATCACTGGCAATGTCCCTGGAAGCCTTGGCTGCAACGATGGAAATGGCATCATTGCGCAGTTCGTAGCCGTCCTTCTTGGCATCTTCATATGCCTGCTTGTACTTATTCTGTAAACAAACACAAAAATCCCACAGTTGTTAGTATTTACATTTTCGATTTTAAGGAGTACAAGGTGATAATTCAATATCACCATTTATTGACTTGAAACGGAATTGTATTGTGATGATATGATCATGTCAAATTATCATACTACAAAATTTTCATGTTCAAATGAATGATTGAGAGCACATTGTATTTAAAAACAACAAAAAAAATGAGTTATTGAGATTTTTGTTTTGCACCTGTAAAGAGTTTTGTCTGATGCAATGCACAGTAGTGTAACACAGTTCATTTTACTGAACATTTGGTGATATTATATGTAACTTTGCATACATTTCCCATACCTTGATATATACAGTGCATATCAATATCAGAAAAATATCCTTATGAATATGACAGTATTAATTTGAACCATATTGCACACTTATCATTGAACATAATACATAAATAAGAGCTGCTGTAACAAGATACATGTTTAATTCTTCACTTACCACGCTGTAGTGGACATTATTTTCTTTGGCTAGAACAACCTCCATAGCATCAGGCATAATGTGGATCTTGGTTTTCTCAGTCTCCCAGGCGTCAGTGTATGCTTTCTACAAACACAGAAATCAACAACATGAAATTTATTTACATTATGAACCCTGCAGGCATGCCATTTTATGAGAAAAAACCCTTATCATATCAGCATACATAGTCAACAGAGGGTTTTGCTTTTATATTAAATAATTCTCTGAGGATTGATGATTGAATACCTTGTTCATAACATGAGCGTTAGCCTTAGCCAGCGCCAAGGACATGTCTTCAGTAGAGACTTTGAACTTGTAGTTGCTTGGGTGCTGACGATACATTTTCTCACTCAGGATCTCACCAGCTTTCTTCGCCTTCTCAACATCCAATGAACCTATAGGCACCCAGCCAATACCCTGCAGCACCTTCAGTTCTGCCTTGTAAACAGCCTGGATGAAACAAAAGGGGTTTATTGAAGTTAAAGATATTCAAAAACTTTAAAAACATATGCATGAAAACTTAAATTTAAGGATTCATACTCACATCACTCTGTAGGTCATATGCATGTCTGGCCAGGACCACATCAGTGGAGTCTGGCAGGCAAGTCCAGTTGTGTAGACGGGTGATGTAGTTGGCGTGGTTGACCTGAATCTGGTTCTTCTTGGCCAGTTCAAATGCCATCATGTCAACTGGCAGGTGGAACCTGGTCTTGGACTGGTTGAAGTCCTTCTTGTACAAGGCATCACTGGCAATCTTGGCTGAGTTCAGAGCCAGCATGAGCAGAGGGTCGTCTTGAATGCTGAGAGCACCGATGTGGTGACCAACCTGCTTGCGGTATCCTGTCTTGTACTTATACTAAGAAAGCAAGTGTGAGAGATAACCAAACTGGTGAGGGGGAAAGTGAAAAATTGAAAAAAAACTTGAAAAATTACAGTATATAGGTAGTACAATCTAAAAATACACTAAAAATACAGACACTTACATCACTAGCAATAACAGTGGAGGCTTTTGCAGCCTGGATAGGAATAGCATCAGCATGAAGATTATGGCCCTTCTTCTTGGACAGCTCATTGTCCAATTTGTACAGTTTCTGAAGAGAGAGAGAAAATACATGTAAAGTAAAGTAAAGCATGTTTACTTCCAAATTACTATACTAATACAACAATTTAAAATGACATATCCATTTCCTTTTTGTTAAATCCATAAGTGTTGTGACATTTTTTTCATGTCAGTTTATGACAGATCTTAAAAGCTTTGTGCAGAAATTGTGTAGAAAAGTTAAGGTATTACACTGTACCTCACTGTAGTTTCTCTTGTTTCCTCTGGCCAGAACAATTTCCATTGCATCAGGCATGATGTGGATTGAGGTCTTGTCTGTCTCCCAGGCTTTGGTGTAGGATTTCTACAAACAAAATAGATGTTGGTTTGATTTCTCAGTACTGACAGAGAGGAGATATTTCTAATATTTTCACAAGTCATATCCAGTACCTTATCCATAATGTGGTTGTTGGCAGTGGCCAGTGTCAGGTCCATGGAGTGCATGTCCTTAGTGAATGCGTAGTTGCTAGGATGGTGACGGTATTGTTTCTCACTGAAGATGTGACCGGCTAGTTTTGCTTTCTCAACATCCAGCGATCCAATAGGAACCCATCCTGTTCCTTTTACGACGTTTTCATAATCACTCTTGTACTGGTTCTAAAGGAGAATATGAACATATTAACGGTATTCCTTCACAGTGCAGCACAGCTACATTGAATATTAGTACCAGTATTGTCAAATGGTTTAAAGTTACTATGGACATTACAATTTACTACAAATAAACTTAAATTTAAGGTGACTAAGTCAATCTTTGTACATACATCACTGGCGATGAGCTGCATGTGACGAGCCAGTTCCAGGTTCATTGCATCAGGCAGCACAGTGTAGTAGGGGATAATCTTCCTGTATCCAGCCATAGTCTGGGCAGCAGAGGCATGCTTGGCATGAGCAAGACTCATCATGTCCACTGGAGAGTGAAACTTCAGCTTGGTCTTGTGGTAGTCCTTCTTGTAGTTCTTCTCACTCTGCATTTTAGCCACCTCCATGTAGTGAACCAGCAGAGGATCATCCTGGAGGCTGCGGAAGCCAACATGGTGGCCCTTTGTCTTCTCATAAGCCAACTTGTACTTGTACTGTAACAGCAAACAAGTACTTATTAATTCACAGATATTGTACTGTTATACAGCTGCAGCTGATGTGTTGTATGGGTTCATACAATATGTTATTTTCCACTTACATTACTGGCAATAGTGGTACCAGACTTTGCAGCCACAATTGGGATGGCATCTGGTTTGAGGTTGTAGCCCTTATTGGCCATTTCCACAACACCGGCTTTGTAAAGTTTCTGTGAAAGATATTTAAATATGATAATAATGTAATAAAATAGTGTTTACATTCACACAACAATCATCACTAAAGTTAGAGCAATCATACATTAACTATTACAAGCAATTGATTTATCAGTGTCATTGATTTGTCTTACTTCACTCATGTTGAGGGCATTAGCTTTGGCCAGGACAATCTCAGGAGCATCTGGCATGACATGGACTGTCAGTTTGTCCTTTTCCCAAGCTGCCGTGTATGCTTTCTGTAAATGAAAAGACCAGAAAAACAAATGAATGCTAATTCTTATGAATAAGAGTGTTGACAACATGTTTGTGGCCATGCACTGTAGAGAACATTTAAACATGCTGCACCTTATTCATGATCTGGTTGTTGGCAGTAGCCAGAGTCAAGTCCATGGAGTCCATCAGCTTGCTGTGCTTGAAGTTGGATGGATGAGTGCGATATTTCTTCTCACTCTGAATCTCACCACCAACTCTTGCAGTTTCAACTGCAAGTGAGCCAATAGGGATCCACCCAGTACCTCTGACATAGTTGTTCCAATCAGATTTATAATTATACTGAAAAAATAGAGACAATCAGATTATTCTGATGGATTTAAAGTTGAGATCAGTGAGTAAACCTTTTATAACTATTTTCTTAAACTTTTTTGCACAAATTTGTAAATTAAGTAAAAATTCTAGATTCAGTGAAGTTGTATTTCAGACATAGTTCTGACTCTAAAAGACACATTTCACTGTCTGCCACTCACATCACTTGACTGCATGTTCATGGTGCGACACAGTTGCAGTTGCATGTTGTCAGGCAGAAGGACGTGCTGGTGAGGGATCTTTCTGTAGCCAGCAAAGGTCTGTACTGAGGAGGCATGTTTGGCATGAGCAAGACTCATCATGTCCACTGGAGAGTGATACTTCAGCTTGGCCTTGTGGTAGTCCTTCTTGTAGTTCTTCTCACTCTGCATTTTGGCCACCTCCATGTAGTGAACCAGCAGAGGATCGTCCTGGAGGCTGCGGAAGCCAACATGATGGCCCTTTGCCTTCTCATGTGCCAGCTTGTAGTTGTACTGTAACAGTAAATAAATACTTGTTTACAATGTATGATATGTTGTAGTAGAGAAAAATCTTGTTTTGGTACAGGAATTTATTTCCAACTTACATTACTGGCAATAGTGGTACCAGACTTTGCAGCCACAATTGGAATGGCATCTGCTTTCAGGTTGTAGCCCTTATTGGCCATCTCCACAACACCGGCTTTGTAGAGTTTCTGTGAAAAACATATAAGTTCATATTAATAAATTACTATCAATAAAACAATTTATAAAACATTCCTTAGACAGAGATAGAGTTCACTATATAGAAAACAACCATGCATAAACAGTACTATACATCACCCATTATTGACACTAGTCAGTACATTTTTTGAACAAAATTTTGTAATGTAATATAATCCCTTACTTCACTCATGTTGAGGGCATTAGCCTTGGCCAGGACAATCTCAGGAGCATCTGGCATGACATGGACTGTCAGTTTGTCCTTTTCCCAAGCTGCCGTGTATGCTTTCTGTAAATAAAAAGACCAGAAAAACAAATAAATGCTAATTCTTATGAATAAGATTGTTGACAACATGTTTGTGGCCATGCACTGTAGAGAACATTTAAACATGCTGCACCTTATTCATGATCTGGTTGTTGGCAGTAGCCAGAGTCAAGTCCATGGAGTCCATCAGCTTGCTGTGCTTGAAGTTGGATGGATGAGTGCGATATTTCTTCTCACTCTGAATCTCACCACCAACTCTTGCAGTTTCAACTGCAAGTGAGCCAATAGGGATCCACCCAGTACCTCTGACATAGTTGTTCCAATCAGATTTATAATTATACTGAAAAAATAGAGACAATCAGATTATTCTGATGGATTTAAAGTTGAGATCAGTGAGTAAACCTTTTATAACTATTTTTTTTAACTTTTTTGCACAAATTTGTAAATTAAGTAAAAATTCTAGATTCAGTAAAGTTGTATTTCAGACATGGTTCTGACCCTAAAAGACACATTTCACTGTCTGCCACTCACATCACTTGACTGCGTGTTCATGGTGCGACACAGTTGCAGTTGCATGTTGTCAGGCAGAAGTAAGTGCTGGTGAGGGATCTTTCTGTAGCCAGCAAAGGTCTGTACTGAGGAGGCGTGTTTGGCATGAGCAAGACTCATCATGTCCACTGGAGAGTGATACTTCAGCTTGGCCTTGTGGTAGTCCTTCTTGTAGTTCTTCTCACTCTGCATTTTGGCCACCTCCATGTAGTGAACCAGCAGAGGATCATCCTGGAGGCTGCGGAAGCCAACATGGTGGCCCTTTGCCTTCTCATGTGCCAGTTTGTATTGGACCTAAAAAGAAAGGAAAAGGAGCAATTTAAATAACAGTGACTGTTTTACATAAATAGAAAACAATGTTCTGTGCTGGGTAGATTTATGATTTACATACATCGCTGGCAATATGTCTGCCTTGCTTGGCATGTTGGATAGGAATAGCATCAGGCTTCATGTCGTATCCCTTGGCAATATCCTCCAGCCACTGGTGCTTGTAGTGACTCTGTGGATAACACAGCAGTATTTTAGATAATGTTTTGTATACAGATGATGCTATTATGATATACACTTAGCATTTTAGGCAAGTCAAATTCCTTGTATGAGAACATATTTGGCTGGTAAAGCAGAGTCTAACTTTGATTTCCAATAAATGTTTTGTTCTCTAACCTCACTGAGGGTCTGGGCATTAAATTTAGCCTGGAGGAACTCGGGGCAATCAGCTGGCAGGTTGTAGGTGTGCATGAACTTCTCACCCGAAGCTTTGTATGCAGCCTAGAGAGAAGAAAAAAGAATAGTAAAATGTATGAGTTTTTATAAGTTTTGGTCTGACATGCATAAGTATTTCAACACATTTTAAGAGAGGGAAAAGGCATTGCATCTTACATTGTCCAACTGTTTGGAATTGGCCAGAGCCAGAGCCATCTGCATGGCGTCAGTCTTGCTTGTGAACTTAAGAGTACTGGGATGCTGGCGGTAGGCCTTCTCATCCAGCGCAGCTGCCGCGGTTTTGGCCTTCTCAACATCCAGGGAAGCAATAGGGACCCATGGTAGGCCTTTATGGTAGTTGGTGTAATCTGACTTGTAAACATTCTGTGGGTATAGAGAGAAAAAAAAGGTCTTATTTCAAAGTATGTAAAACAGTGCAATCTAGTTACTTATATATACACCAATCATCTAGCATTACACCATGGTAACACATGTGAAAAGTGACAACACATACATCACTCTGAATTTCCATCATGCTCCGACACAGCTGCAGGTGCATGTTGTCGGGAAGAAGCAGGTAGCTGTGAGGGATTTTTCTGTAGCCAGCAAAGGTCTGCACTGCTGAGGCGTGTTTGGCATGACTAAGACTCATCATGTCCACTGGGGAGTGATACTTCAGCTTGGCCTTGTGGTAGTCCTTCTTGTAGTTCTTCTCACTCTGCATTTTGGCCACGTCCATGTAGTGAACCAGCAGAGGATCGTCCTGGAGGCTGCGGAAGCCAACATGGTGGCCTTTTGCCTTTTCATAAGCCAGCTTATACTTGAACTGTAAAAAAGAAAAACATTAGGTCTTACGAATAACATTATTGAATGCAGTTACATTTGAATAGTATTATTTATTTTTACATTTATATTCACAACTTACATCACTGGCAATGTCTCTAGAGGTTTTTGCTGCAACAATTGGAATGGCATCTTCCTTCACTTGATGTCCTTTGAGCAGATCTTGACGGTGATTATAGGTGTAGTAATGCTACATAAAAAGATCATCAGTGTTATTTTACAAATATAGAAACAGTTTAATTTCTATATACGTTTTATATTTGCACAAAGGCTGGGAAATGTTATGCAGGAATCGGCAACTAACCTGGCTGATGTTGACAGCGTTGTATCTGGCTTGCATCAGTTCAGGGACATCAGGAGGGAGATGGTAAGTGTGCATGAACTTCTCTCCACTGGCCTTATACTCTTTCTGCATAATTACAATAAAGAGATAGGTTCATGTCTATTCTGAAAAAAAAATTCCCAGACTGAATTCATGAGACTTATATGGGAGCAAATTAAGAAGTTATTCTGTTTCCCCTTCCTCACCATATTCATGATCTTGGCATTGGCCTTGGCTAACTCCATGTTCACGGAGTCAGTGACACTAGTGAACTTGATGGTGTCAGGGTGCTGCCTGTACTTTTTCTCATCCAAGGCTGCTGCTGCTGTTTTAGCTTTCTCCACGTCCAGAGAGCCAATGGGAACCCAGCCAGTTCCCTTGACTGAGTTCTCATAATCCAGTTTATAATTGTACTGGAAAATAAAGGAGACACCAAAGGAGAAATACAAAATATTATTAGACCAAACACCATATTCTAGCCAAGACATAAAGTATTTGTGTTAATTATGACACAAAATTCATAAAAAAAGGAAGAACTTACATCACTGGAGTTGTGGTTCATGTCGCGAGCAAGCTGCAGGCCCATAGCATCAGGCAGAAGAACGTAATTATGGTGGTGCTGCTTGTAGCCAGCGAAGGTCTGCACTGCTGAGGCGTGTTTGGCATGAGCAAGACTCATCATGTCCACTGGGGAGTGATACTTCAGCTTGGCCTTGTGGTAGTCCTTCTTGTAGTTCTTCTCACTCTGCATTTTGGCCACGTCCATGTAGTGAACCAGCAGAGGATCGTCCTGGAGGCTGCGGAAGCCAACATGGTGGCCCTTTTCCTTCTCATAAGCCTTTTTATATTGGACCTAGGGGTCAAATGGTAAATAACATCTCTAATTATGTAGCATTTAAAGAATTTTAACAATTATATGATGCAACACAAGTACAGAACATCTGGTACAGGGCATGTTAAAATTGTGATTGAGCATAACTCACTGAGAAGCTGGCTCAGTCTTTAAAAAACTTACATCACTGGCAGCATGTCTGGCAGCTTTGGCAGCAATAATAGGGATAGAATCAGGCTTCAGGTCATAACCTTTAGCAATCATCTCCTGCCAGGCAAGCTTGTAGTTTTTCTGCAATTACAGATTAAAGACATAAACAACAACAAAAAATGTGAACACTTAATAAGTTTGGCAGAGATTCACTACACATTTACAAACACACGCTTTTGCACGTACAGTATACTGTGTATGTCAGTGCATACATTACACTTACATATACAGTATACAGTATGTGCATGTACAAACATTTTTTTATTTTAAAAGACTAACCAGGAATGAAGGATATCCTTATATACATTGCATCTACAATTGTGTTTTACTTGTTAAATGAAATGAAAGTAAGTTGAAATAAAGTAATGAATAAATAAAGAAAATATGACATTACATTCAGGAATAAATTCATTTAAATGTACCAACATTACTACTTGGAAAGTATCCTATGAAAAAAATATTTGGTTTATATAATGTAATTAAGACATATGATCTCTCAGTATTTCTGTGCATTACATTGCTGACGTTGTAGGCATTGCACTTGGCCTGGAGGAACTCGGGGACATCAGGAGGAAGAGAGTACTTCTGATGAATCTCCTCTAGACCTCTCTTGTAGAATTTCTGTAAGGAAATAAGGACATTAAAGGCAGAGGTCACATATACTGTGCTTAGTGTAACGTAAAGATAAAAACAATCTTCTCAACAATGAGCTTAGAATAAAAAGTGCAAACTCTGCAGAATTAACGGTGAGAGTGACAGTAGACTCACATCACTCCTCTGAAGCTGGTTGACTTTGGCCTGCATCATGATGGGATGGTCGTCAATAGAAGTGAAGGGGATTGTGTCTGGGTGCTGTCTGTATTTTTTCTGTAGGAAACACAAGTAAATGATCACATTATGTGACATATCCTGCTAGTAATGACATATGTCCATTTGTTTAAAGTCGTGGGGCATTTGAGGAGACATTTAGGGGAGGAAAGTGTATACAAAGAGATTGAAGGGGTGCTGTTGCGCACATACCTCATCAAGGATCCGACCTGCATTCTTAGCTTTTTCCACCTCCATTGAGCCAAAGGTGACCCATGGGCTACCCTTGGTATAGCTGTTGTAGTCAGACTTGTACTCATTCTGTGATTCAGAAGATGCAGAAACACAAAACAAAAACAAAAAAATGGCATCACTGAATACATAATTAATATCATAATAACCATGCAAGTAATTTTTTATATCATGATTAACCGAAAAACCAACTGTCGGCAATAAGTCGTTGTTAAGTCTGTCTATACTTACATCACTCTGGATGATGTTGGCTTTCTTGGCCAGGTCCAACAACACACTGTCGTAGGGAAGGTAGAAGTTGGGGTTGATGCTTCTGTACCCGGCCATGCTGGCAATTGCCTGGGATTTCTTGGCCAAAGTGACTGACATCATATCCAATGGTGCATGGTACTTGGTCTTTATCTTTTCATAGTCCTTTTTATATTCACGCTGTGGAGATATCAGTAAGAGATTGTTCAAGAATGCCCTCTTATTTCAGCTCTAATATATTCACTGTAAGGGAAATGACAGTAATTTAGTCATTAGGCAAGTTAATGACTTACCTCACTCTGGATTTTGGCAACATGAACGGAGTGCAAGATCTTGGGATCGTCATTAATGCTGAGGGCTCCGACCATCTGTCCCTTGTTCTTCTCATACTCCTTCTTATATTTAACCTACACAGAAGCACAAGGTGATGAATTGCCAGATTAATAAAAATACTCAAACAAACTGACTGAGTACTAAAAGTAACTGCAAGCAAGAAATACTGACATTCTTAAAAGCTGATATTGTAGCATACTTACATCACTGGCAATGTTTGTGTGAGCACGGGCAGCAAGGATTGAGATGGCATCACCCTTGACCTCAAACTTCTTCGCTTTAGATTTCTCCCAGTCATACTTATAACAGCTCTGCAAGGAGAAAATTGTACCATTTAGGATATTGAAAATGTATACCAAATTAAAGCTGACAGCAAAGCAGATCATCTTAGAAATAAAGTGCATTTACAAATAAACAGAATTACTTACATCACTGAGGTTAAAAGCGTTAACTCTGGACTGGATGAAGAAGGGATAGTCTGGGGGCAGACTACACTTGAACTTAGTTTCCTCATACTTTGCTTTGTAGTTCAACTGCAAAAAAGACAAAGTGATAAAATTATGCATTCATAACAAAACCCTTGATTTCCTTCTCATTAGTCAGTGTGATTGATTTATATCGTACTGCTAATAAAAAGTAGAATAATTTCAAGACAAGGCAGACGTCAAGGTAAAGTGTTATTTGACTTTCTGTCACAGGAGGGCAGCAGAGCACTAACTGGATTCTATCTGAGAGATATTAACTGTCCCTTTCCCTACCTCCCCGGCCCCTCTCTGATCACAGGGTTTATTCTGGGCCAACTGTATGCTTGTTGCTATTTATACTACAGAGAGATGGTTCTCCAGTTTCCATGGTGCCCACAGAAAGACAGCTGGGCTATGTGGATGATTGGGCACATTTTAAGGTAATCTGCATATCTAAGAAGTTTTGATCTAAAGCATTAGCTGGCGAATGTAGCACTTTAACTCAGTAAATGAACTATATGATAAAACAATCATTTTCATAACAACTTATTTTATATCAAGGAACATAGAGTGAAAATAAATTTTAAATATAGTGACATTTACAAGCAATGTTACATCACCTTACAGTCCTGATCCAATGGGAGTTTATGAGATATATTGTACCTATTTCAGTTCTAATGCAATCTGTATCAGTACTAAGCGGAAGTGGTCCATAAATGGTACATACGTCACTTAGCTGTTTGGCGTTGACGGCTGCTTGAACCAGAACTGGCGAATCCGCCACTTGTGTAAATTTCACTGTGTCCGGATGTTGCCGGTAAACTTTCTGCAAACCATAACATAGAAAAATGTGTGACATACATGTAAGTATACTACAAGAAGACAGCTATGAATCTGTTGTACTGCAAAGTATTCTAGTAAGCAAAACTACTCACATCTTTGCAGTTTTGAAGCTTCTTACTAGCTTCATATTCAGGCGTAATTGTTTGGGGGAAGAAGCATCTTGTTTTAATGTCTTCATATTCAGCTTTATATGTTTGCTGCAAGATACAATATGCAAATTGTTAAGCAACAATATAAAAAAGCAAATAATAAATCAATAATTTAAATCAGAAACATGGAAAGGAATATCCTCCATGACTTACCTCATTCTTCATTTCCTCAACTTTCTGGCAGTGAAGCATGTAGAGATCCTCATAACTTCCAATGTAGTGGCCCTTCACCTCATTGTCATACTTATCTTTGTAATGTGCCTAAAGACAAGAGTCAAAATGTATATATTTTTAAAAAATAATAACACCAGATGTTTATGATAAAAGAAAAGCTTTGGTGTAATTTTTCTTACATCAGTGAACTGTTTAAGTACTGAGTCCATGTGGAACTTGGGCGTGTCACAATAGTTGATGCTGAAACCCCTGGATTTCTCATAGTTGGCCTTATATACTTTCTGCAAAGAGAATAAAAAAAAGATGAACAGAGAAATAACATATAAATCACTGTCAATAAGTCAAAGAAGTAAGCACTGAGAAACACACAAACAACTAAACAAATCATCTGTCGAATTGGATTGAAAAACTAACTGAAACTCACTCACCATTGCAAACAACATGTCAGTAAGACTGGAAACTTTATTCAATTAAATCCTTTTTGGCATTAACTAACTCACTGTATAGAGGAGGGTACTCTTAGTGACTTCCAGCCACCTCAATCATTCAAGCAGTCTATTAATTTTTCAGTAGTTTAACAGTCTAACAAGAATTATTGTCAAATTCATGCAAGCAACGATTCTGTCTACACACACATGGGGAACAGAAATGCAAAATTATGGTGCTACTACCTCTAAGATTTTCTCAAAAAATACAAGATGTACATTTTTTATGAAACCAGCTGTGATCAAAAATTCCTTTCTACATCAAGTTCTCCAGACACCTACATCACTGAGGATGGTGCCAGCATATCTGAGCTGTCTGAGGAGAGGATTCTCTGTGGCGGGGAGCGTGTTGTAATCAGACTGTGCTTTTGTCTTCTCATATTCCTTCTTGTATTGGACCTGAAGACAGAAACATAAAGAACAGTTTGAGTAAGAAGAAGAGGAAGTGTGTTGATGAGGTGTATTCACAGGATAGATACACTGACTCATAAAACGTTGGCACATTCAGTTATGATGGAACAACACGTGTGTCTTCATCGTTTCTTAAAGTGACATGTTTGCATTGTGAGTGAATGTGTGGGTGGCTATGAGCTATACAGTGGCTGAAAAGCTTCTTCACACACTCTGATATGTTGTTGCTGCAGACTCGTGAAACTACACACTGAATATGTGCGGTGACAGTGAACCAAATGTAGATCTCTAAGTCATGCAGTGCATGTGTGGGCACAATACTGTGTGTCCCTGCGTCAGTGTTGACTCACCCTCTGCTCTGAGACACAGGTCAACTCTCTGTCGTGTCTTCCACATGAGATAAAACCTATAAAAATACTCTGATACCTTTGTGGTTGTGTGTGTGTGTTTGTGTGTGCGCGCGTGTGTGTGTGTGTACTTACCTCACTAGCAGCAATACGAGCCTTCTTGTTTGTGTCGTAAACGGGCGTGTCTGTTTGCATGTAATAAATTTGGTCTTTTATATCCTCAAATGCTTGTGTGTACTTTCTCTGAAAAGAAAAGGGATCAACAGTTAGATAGAGAAAAAAATGACAAAAATCATACAAAATGAAAATCCTGTCCCTTATCTAGTCGTAAGCTCTTACATTGCTGAGGTTGTCCATCGCCACCCTGGCAATGGCCACATCGAAGTAGGGCGTCTCGCACCATTGACCTTTCACGTTTTTATTGTAGTCTTCCTTGTACTTAAGCTGTGGGAATAAATAACAATCAACATTAGACAATGTATTTTACATTAGAAAGATCTTGCTGTAGTTTGTAGAGGATAGATGGATGATTCTGACTTATTGGATATATTCATCCTCTGTTTGATGAAACTAATTGGGAACGACTGGAATCCCTGTAATTTCACCCTATTGTTGGCCTCTCCCTTTTAGCTCCCTCTTAGTGTGGCCAGCAATACCAGAGAGCAGGTGGCCAGTTATTCCTAGCAATGGCTCAAGGTTGGTTGATCTCTGAGGACCCTGTTTCCATGTGGGTGCACTTTGTGAAGTGCAGGTTTTATCCTGTAAAATAACATTTTCTTGAGTAGAAGTAAGGTTTATCCCTCACCTGCACTTGTTTGGCGTTGTGGTGACTCAAGACTTTGCTCTAAGCTTTTCTCTTCATAATCAAACTGTCAATAGATCATGGTAGCTTTTGGGATGAGGGGAGCTGATGTGACTTGCCATGATTGATATTATTATTACTCACTCTTAATCAACCCCAAACACTCCACAGACTACATATGACAATTGATTCTTTGTAATTACACCTCATTTCCAAGTGCGCCATGGAGGAATCACAACTCTCCAGCCACAAAAATATGAGAAGTGTGATGCCATATCCATTGTACACTGTCTATGGAGCACTTAACTGCGCATTGCAAGCAATATTAAGAAAAGGGGTGAATTCATCACTTGTTCTATCCTTATCCTCATGTGTGTTTTATATTTATTTTACAAAGTGTTTAAGAACAAATGTATGATATTTCTGCTTACATCACTTCGCTGATGGGCCACTCTCTTCGCCAGTTCCACCTCAGGAGGATCAGCCAGGGAGGTGTACTTGGCCTTGCGCTGATCGTGACCCTTCTTGTAGTGAATCTGCGAGGACACACGGCAGGAGTTGAAATTTACAGAGGTGGTTAATTCTTCAACATCAATAGCTGACCTTAGTGCACAGCCTTACACAGATCCTATCTACATTGGCTGGTGACTTCCTTACATCAGCAGAAAAGATTAAACGCTATTGTGTTCAAAAAGGAGCAAGAGGTCAAATGACCACTTTATTTGCTTGCAACGTGAGTGGAAATGACTACATGATACATAATACAACTGAGACGAACAAATAGACCCTGCAAGCAAAAAAAAACTCTTATCAGAACACTACAAGAAATAGCAGTCACTAATAGAATCACTTTTGGGTGATATAAATAAAATACAATATCTCAGTGTATCATAGATATCAAAATATTTCCTTACATAAAATATTTTCTGAAAATTCTTTGGAAATTTGGTTGGAATGTCTGTGTTCGGCTAATCAAGTGAATTAAATATCTGACAAATTAAGGTACTTCATCAATTTTATACTTACAAATCCCGTAACTCCAATATTAGAGCACTGCTCATAGATTTGCATCATTACTCTCTATGGCCTAATACAATTTACAATAGCAAATTCTCATGGTATATATTGTCATATTGCCCATATTGTGTTGTTAATAACTTACATCACTGAGGACCTCCTGAGCCTTGGCCACCCTGCGCAGCTCAGGGCTGTCGCTGTAAGGGTAGAACATGGTCTTCTCTTCATCCCAGCTCTCTGTGTAGAGTTTCTGAACAAGAAGTTAATAATGATGTTACTCTGATATTAGCAAAAATCTCCTTTTTGGATATAAAGTACAGTGCTTGAATGCCACATTGTGCGTACTTTGCTGTAGTTAGCAGCATTCTTCACAGCCAAGACCAGCTCAGGTGCATCGGGAGGCAGCAGGTACCTGTCCTTAGTCTCATCCCACTTCTGTCTGTACAGGACCTAGAAGACATAAGCAACATTTGTGTTAAACATTCAAATGTTTTTTTTTCAGACCTTTGTATATTGCTGTAAGCTCAGGTATCTCACCTTGCTGATCAGTTCAGACACATGCTTGACGTGGGCGATCTCTCTGGCCTCACCATCATACAAGCTGGTTGTCCGAGCCTTATTTCCCTCCATGCGGTATTTAACCTGAGGACAATAAGTGTAATTTCTTATTATTCCTGACTACACTGAGATCAAATAAAATTTTATTTTTGGTCTTCATCCAACAAACCTTTATTTACCCAAAGAGAAAATCATTCTCCACATTAATACTGTCATGTTTTTTTCTAATTTTTTTCCTTTTTTTCAGCTGGTTCACGATATATACGATATAGGGGAAAATATTAGTAGTACCTCACTAAGCTGCTCCTGTGCCTTCCTGATGCGAATCATTTCAGGAGTATCAGTGCTGATGGCAGGAGGGTGTCCTCTGGACATGTCATAGGCATGCCGATACTTATTCTGTCAAGGAGAAAGATCGTTGAGTAGAGGTAAATAATCATGATATGAAATGCAGGACAATACCTGAAAATATTATGTATAAAGGACAAGTAAAATAATGTATATCAAAAAATATATATATATATTTTTTAAATACTTCAGTTGCACAACTGCAGTATATCCTTCGAAAGCAGACAAAGCAGGGACAAGAATTAGGAATTGATTTGGACCCAAAATTCTAACTTGCTGCTTACGTGGCTGAACTGCTCCAGCATCTTCTGGCTGTGAGCCAGGTATGGAGTCATGAACTGAGAAGTATCCACCTTGATCTTCTTCTTGACTTTCCTGGTGGGCAAGCCAGACTGCACAGGGACAGAGGGAAACACAGTTAATTATCAAACTAACAAAAACGCCTAGGATCCTTGACTACAGGACACGAATTGACGAGGAGGTAAAATCACATCCAAATACAACTGGGCATCAACAACACTGTTATTTTTAAGGTATACTGTAACTATAATGCATAACAATGATCAGATCTTATTAAGGTGTAGCAAAAACTTTTTACCAGATTGATAATAATTTGAGTTTGCAGGATACAGTATATACTGCCCACCTATTACTCTAATTACTTACCTTTAATAACTGAAGTGATTCAAGTCAAGACTTGAATTAATATGAATGAAGCACAAACTAATTTTGCATGTAAGTCAAATGGTTATGATGGCATTGTTATGCACTAATATTATGCTGGATGAAGGGTGACTTAAGGACAGACAAAACCAAGGCAAGCACAGGGGAAGAGTTAATTATACAGTTACAACTACAGTATCTTATGAGCTCATTGTGCCGTATGCAATGCCAGGCTTAGCAACACTTACACAAGGTTTACAGTATCTTACTAAATTACAAGAAGTGATTAACTGCCTGAAAAGCAGCCACTTAATTTTGGAAGTCACATTAAAATGCAACCCCAGCTACAGATTCTGATTGTGAATTGCTAAAAAAAAGAGTTTGATGTTCATGCAGAGTTTTAACTGATTTCTTGCAGCATTACTAAGTTTAAATGCTTTAACATGAAAACCTGCCATTATGACCAAAGACATTTTGCCTTTAATGAATTAACCAGACAGCAGATTATCTATACAAGCATGCACACAACGAGGGAGTTGCACCATTGTCAAGACAAGTGAGCAATACCCTGCACTGTTTTTTGAACTGTTGTCCCTTGGGAGAAGGTGCTTTACCTGAAGGACCTGAGACGTGTGCTCAGCGACAGTCGATGTTGTTGTAATCTGCTCAACATACTACAAATATAGGACACACTCTGGGGTTTCAAAACTGCCAGAACAAGTTATGGGAGAAACAGCACAGTATTTTTTTTATAGGATTGAGGGTGTTTTTTCCACAGCTCTGGTGCTCTACAATCACTGCCATTGACACTGCACTGTATCGCATTTTTAGCTGTTCTGTCAAATGTCCTTAAACAGTTCATTATCCTTCTCCACTCTAATAGTGGAATTTAAAGACATGTAAAATCCTCAGAGGTGAATATCCTGTAATTGTGTCTGCAGTCTAATTAAGTCTGTATTCCACAGAGGAAAGAGAAGCATTAATATCCCCAGTGTTATGTGAGCCTGGTTGCTTTAACTCTTTCATCCTCTGACCATGTCTATATACACCAGGCACTCACATGACAATAATTCTATTCCTATTTGTTATTTCAGAGGCCATTGTCCCTGTCATCAGTCACCACAGCACACAGAAGTGCACAAACTGTTTGGACAGCTTTATAATCCCTGTGTCTGTTCACATACTGCTCTCACAGGTTTAAAGGGTTGGTTCACCCAAATGACAAAAAACATATTTTCTCACCATGCAGATAATTTTGTTGTTTGTTTTATTTACACATTTTGAGATAACTGTCTCTGAGTTTTCTGCCTTCGCTCCAGTACAGTGGAGTTGAGTGGAATTTCATTTGTGCTCACAGCATTGAAGAGCTTCAACAGCAATTTTGATTTCTAGAAACAAAACACACTGTAATCAGTTTTCTTATGAACTACTTTCTTCTGAAGAAATAGTCTCATATAAACACAGTTTATTTCTGTAGATTATCCAGAGTTACAGTTATGCTGTTTCTGGAAGGCACCACAAACAAAATCCCATTCACCTCCAATGTATTGGAGTTGAAGCAGAAATCTCAGAGGTAGTTATCCCAAAATCTGGGCTTATGACTGAAAGTGTCTGCATGGCTAAATACCACTTGTAGTAAGACAGAAAACATGATTTTTGAGGGTAAAATGGGTAAACCAAACATTCAAGAATAAAACTGTACTGGACTGCAGTACTTACTGTAGCACTCCCAGATATAGCATACTGTTCCATGAATAGCACGTCTAACTTACAGCCTGCCTAAATTACACAAGCCAAGTGGCTTTGGAAGCTAACCAATAACACTTCAAATCCACCTGAAATCTAGGATTAACCAGAGCTGAGAGGAAAAAACATTTCAATCATTTTGATCAACATTTGTAAGAGGCTTCGCTATCTGAATCTATCAGACAGAAGAGAACCATAGGTGTTCATAAACCACCCAACCGCCATATGATGCATCACTACAAAACAATGCAAAAGCAATCTCTCTCTACAACCCCATCAGGCACTTTTTTCCATGGATCCACCTCTCTTAAGCACATTTCTAGCACTGTGACACTGTTAACACGCTCCAGGCTATAAGAGTGTGATTTACAGCACCATGGCTCCTCTCACTTCCCCCTCTCTCTTGCTTACTCTGCCTTTACTTCTCTCTTCATCTCTCTCTGCCAATGTGCCCTAAATGTCCACTTCTAAATTTGTCTGGATGCCAGACAGAGAACTCTACACTCCACCCCTTAATGGCCTGAGGATTTTTCAAGTTAATATGAAGAAAATCCAGATAATCACTTATAAAGTAGACTGAGGAAATGAAAAATAAAAAGTTTTAAAAAACTAAATAACTGAACATTCATTTAGAAAATAAAAGATAATCAAATGAGGTCATTCTGAATTCTTGTGAAGATATTTTTTGCCTGTGCTTACTTAACCTGACCTAACCTGAACAGTATTATGTTTCTCCCCATTCTGTAGATTAAATAAGAAGCCATCTTACTATTTACTCAAAACAATGCAATTATTCTCCACAGTGTAGATGAAAGTTCTAGTGAAATCAGAGTGTATTGATTTTATGGGTATCCATCAGTCCCGCCTCCCATACAATTTACATCTTTGCAGTAAAGATGTAAATCCATAGAAACAGTTGATATGTTATACAGGAGTTAAATGATACCAGCTGATCTGTGGGTGCGTTTAGGTAATATTGTGCAGCCAAAAACAATCATTCAGACTCCCCTATAAGATATCAGCAATATTTAGCGTGAAGAAATACGAGGCTAACTTTAACCCTATTTCACCAGGAAATATTGGATTAAACTGTTAGCCTTCTGTTTCACTCTTCCATTGGACACTGACATGGAGACCTACAACAACACAGTGATTCATACACAAAATGGACTCAAAAAGCAGCATTAAATATCTTGAAATCTTGGAGGTTTAAAGTATGTTATGAAGGATTACAGGTCATTTGAGGCAAAAGACAAAATGGCAACTTCCAGAAAGTGGCAGGCCCCCAAATTGTACGCAATCCAAATAATGTGCTATTTGTGCTACACAGGAGGGACACCAGTAAAGCATTGCAAATAGTGTTCATCAATAGGTTAGATGTGTTGGAGACAGCTAATGGCCTTCTACAAAAATACAGTTAAATGAATATTGTTGTTTATTGTTATCTGCAGGAATCTGTGGAAATGAATTACTTTATCCTGTGCATCAGGCAGTTGTGTAATGGTTATGTACATAGTTATGTAACGATTATGAAGACTTCATTTAAAATGTTGTGTGGTTGTCTGTCATACTGCAAGGCCTCAGGTAAAGGTATGTGTATAGGACACCTGTAAATATCCAAGTAAAATATTCCATCCTCAGTTTGAAATCATTTTGATTTATAGTTAGTTGTTAAGGGCAATTCAGGCTTTAAAACCCATCAGAACATGTTTGTCTGAAACAGGATCCAGCAGCAGACATGGATGACGGGTTCCATGAACTGCTGACTAGAGGGGGTATCGTCACTAACTTAACTATTCATAGGGTTTGCCAAAGGACCTGCAGATCCAGTAGATAACCTCAACTGAATCAGATCTGAAGTAATATCTCAGGTTCTAATCATATTTAGGCCGGAGACAACAAAAACTAATGAAGCATAGCTATGCATGTGAGAATTAATGTGCACAACTCAGTGACAGGACTTCTACTTACCTCCTCTACAATCTCCTCCTCTACTTCCTCCTCCTCCTCCTCCTCAAATTCTTCATATTCCTCCACGACTTCCGTCATTTTTGGACGGTTTTAGAGGTTCTACACAAAACACGTATGACATTGTAAGGCATTCATTATTTATGAAATTGAGAGAACAAGGTTTGACTTCATAAGCTGAAAAGCATATCCAATGATGAAGCATACTATGTAACAGTGTAACATGAGTTCACTTAAATGTTCTATCAGTAACATCAAATTACAATTTCAAACAGCATATACAGAGGCTTAAACAAGAGGCCTAAGGACAACTGCACCAGAGATATTTTAGGATGCTGACAGCCATCCCCTGTTGAACTCAATTACCTTTTCAAATAAAAGGAATAATAAAAAGCAAGCAAATGCTAGAAAAACAAAACACCAACATATTTATGTTTAACCAAAGTGCATGCCATACCAGAGAAAGATTCCCGCAGTATTTCCTGACAGTTAGGACGCTTCACTTGCCATCCACTAGGGTCTCAAACTGAAAGTCCAACTTTGTGATTTGCTTCAATCCTAAACAAAGTAATAAAAATGTGTGAAACACCTCACAAACTGTGCTGCAAGTGTAAATCAATAATGACACAGGGAGAAGGGCAGATTAGGAAGGTGAGAGAGTACTTTATAACAGGCCTCTGGCTTTGAATGTGTGACAGCCACCCCTCCTTCCTCACTTGCCACAACACAACTCAAAGATCTAGGCCTCCTGGCTGAAGGTTTGTGACAGCTGCCCAACAGTGTTTCAGCTATTTGACATGTAAGCTAATGCCACAGCCTGATTGGTTGACTCTGTTTAGCTAACAGAGATGCAATGCCTTCTGAGGCTGCAGGTTAAATATAGGATGGCATACTAACAACCTTTTTTAGCGCTTGATTCCCCTCTCTTTAAATTAAAAATATAAATTTCCTCCATAAATCAACAAAATAATTGGTGGAACTTCAGGTAGAAGGACAAACTAGCAAGACAGGTGCTGAGATTTTGGAAAGTAGACAAAATGGCCAGACTGCTGCCAAGAGAAACATCCAAAGGTAGGTCTGGTATAAGATCTTGCAGGTTTGCAGTTCTGAATTGCTTGGTTACTCCTTTAAATGTGCAGCAGAGCCTTCACACTCCTTAGTCCTCCATCAGCTGCCCTCCAAGGTCCAGGTGTCAGCAGAGGATGGAAAAGATCACAGTCCGAGCAGATGTAAAGCCATGCAGAATGGAGAAAATATGGATGTTTGTGTTTTTTCTCCTTTTCTTTGCTTACCAGTCGTTTAAGAGTTTAATGGTCTCCCAAGCCGCCAAAGCCTCCCCAGCTACCCTCCAGAGAAACGCTGGGCGACAGCACACAGCTGCAGTTTCTACCCAGGTTATCATGTGGCCGACACAGCCAATCAGAGGCCAGTGTTCTCAGGTTTCAAAATCTAAATATACCTAAGTGATCCTTTCGGAAAAGAACACCTGTTGAGGCTAATGCATCAGCGGTACAGTTATGAGGAAGGCAATGGGGCATGGGTGGTGGGGGTCTCAAGAAAACAAGAGTAAAGCCCAACTACAACAGTACCACCCTGCATGAGTGTATTGGTGTTGGTTGTGATGTTGACAAATGTATCTGGTTCACAAAAAAGGTTTGGAAGTAGGTCTGGCCAGGGGCAAATGTATTAGTATGAGCCTGTGAGGTGAGGGCTGACTGAAGTCCCAGCGGGGCTGTGAGTGCCAGATCTGTCGAGGTCATCTATTAGCTGACCCTGCGGTGGGGATGTCCTGTCAAGAATCAGGTCAACATCAAACTGAGGACCTGTGTGACAGGAAAATAAGAAACAAGTATATGCCCTCATATATACAGTATGTTACACAAATACATAGCTACTCAACGTAATCTATATGTGACAGTATGAGAGAATAAAGTGTGATTAATCACCAGTGCCCTTTGGATTAAGGATAAAGCCTGTAAATGAATAATGACTCAGCCTGAGCAAGTCTTGACATTTTACTTTGGAATGATGATTGATGAGATTTGACGGGACACATTTTAGACCACTGAGAGCAGAAGTACTATGTACTGTGCGTACACGTGTAAGGTTTTTAGCTTCACAGTGGCAATGACAATTAAATTAAATTAAAGTAACTGTGTCTCTTGTATGTTAACAAAACCTTATAACACAATATGACTGCCAGTAATAGGTCAGCTCTAGATGCTGAAGAGTCCTATATATATTGACATCATGTTATAAAATAGAGCAGAGACATTCCCCTCAACCTACCAGAGGACAAGGGGTCGATACTGGGGTCAAAAAAGCCAATCTGCAGAATTTCAAAGCAGTAGAGTAGACCACTAATCCAGTTTCACAATCTGTCTAATACTGGTGGTATCAAAATTATTTGAGATTTAAAAATACACCAAGAACTATTTCTAGATGGCATAGCTATACAGTTGAGGTCAGTGGCAGCTTTGACTAAATTTAACAGCAATTTGGAATAACGTGAGAAGCAAATGACATGAAGTCTGAACTTGTGCATTTGGTGCCATAGGACTATGCACATTTTCTCTCTTAAAATGATGTGCTCTTACTGTATCTTTCTGGTATGTTATATCTTTACTCTCACTCTTTGTGCCAGGAGCAGGGTGCTACTCAGGGGCCAAGATGGACAGCAGCAGCTGAATGCCTCTCTCTCTCTCTCTCTCACTGGAGAGTGGTAATGACCCTTCATTCTGTGATGCACTGGATGACTGCTGCTTGGTCCTCATTACCAACATCCCTGCAGTTTTGATCTCATCTAATCTGAAAAACTGAAGAAGTAGTCATCTTTTAAAAGGCCATTTGATCCAAATTACAAGAAAATCTCACATCCCCCTAATGGCACCGGGCCATGTAGATAGTTTCAGTTTTATGTGTCCAAGTTTTTTGTTATCCATCTTAGAGATTTCCCGACTTCACTGTTAACTGTTTTCATTAGAACTATATTCATGAGAAGAAATAGGTCCTATTAAAAATGTTGACAGCTTTTTAGGTGGATTCGCCAAACAGTAACAGAGAAACAGTTTCTGGAAAGGAGTGTTGCTATTGCATTTTTTGAATGTAATTTTGCAATGCCAAAAATGATTGTGCATTTTGCTCCTTTGTATTGGGATGCTGGCAAAAATCTCAGAAATGGATATCTCATAACCTAGACAAATAAACCAAAAACTGGCAAGATACAACTGGATGAAATGACATTTTAAACTAAAAAAAAGTTTTGTTGAGTTCAAATTAAACTAGATCAGTGGAAAAGATTTTTCAGCCTTTGGAAACATTCAGTGCATTTCAAGTTCACATGTTACAGGTCATCACAGACTTTTAATGATTCTAGCAGTCAAAAGAATGATTTCTCAATGCCAAAGACACCAGGGGAGGGGGCTACATGATGCTTAGTCACTGGAAAAAATGACTGATCACCAGTGAAGCTAGCACACAACAGCTGCAGGAAAGACGACCACAACATAAACACACCCAGCACCTTAGAAAACAATCAGTTCTAGTGAGGTCAGAGGCCTAAAATGAATATGATTTGTCAGTCACAGAATGACTTTGCAAGGATGGGATGGGTTGTTTACCATCAGGTATATTTCCAGATGAACACAAACACCTACCCTGACCTTTCTAGCTGTATAAAAGGCAAGTGACGTCTTGCTTGGGTTGGTTAATGCTGTAAGTTAAGAACTGGACTGATTGAGTACTCTAATGATTAAAATCATTATGTACAAACAGCGTGTTGACGAAAGGATTTAGCTTTCCAATCTCTTCCTCAGGGTGATGATAGTCTCTAATACCACTGCTGTCATATTTCTGAAAATAAACTGAGGACATTCAGGTCTCCTGTTATTGCACTGTGGATTGGTGGCAAATGAATATAAAACCTGCAGTATCTCTATTAATTATTGCAAACATGAACTTACTGTACAGTATGTAGGTTATTGATTATTTGGGTTTCACTTACCTGCTACAATACACAATTTTGAACTGACATAGTTCACATAACTGCTTAAACATGCATGTCAATGAATGTGGTACCAATTTTGAATATGTGGAAGAAGAAGAAAATAACATACATACTTTGACAACAAATACATAGCAAGGTCCATTTTCAGATGCATCTTGTGGCCTTCATTAGCAGATGGAGTTGACATGACATCATCTTCACATCTCCCATACAACCTAAATGTTGATGTTTATTGGTTCATATCTCCACCCTTGTGAAGAAGTTGCATTATTCAGGTCTTTTTACCCAGAAACCAGTCCTGGAGCAACATTCTCATCCAGTTGTTTCAGTCTAGCACTTTTATTCCAGCTCAGGTTTGGTCTCTAACTCCTGAGAAAAAAATATATGGGGTCTTTATCTATCAAATGTTTGACTTTTTTTCATCAGCTACAGTAGTTGTCAACTTTGTCAGCTGTTTGGTGCAGCACAGGTAGTGTACAGGGGGTTTTATCAGAGCTTGTTTGCTGAAAACAGCTGCCTGCTGCTGCTGCTGCTGCTAGAAACAAGGTTGATTAGATCACTGAGACTGAACCAAACAGTAAATGAGTCCTAAAACTAAAACAACGAGCTACAAAGCTCTAAAGAGCTACAGAGTTGGATGATAATTCTCTGTGAGCTGTTTACATTTCAGTCATTCCATCCGATGTCAATCAATATATTTTACTTTAACAAAGTGTAACTGACTGTTCAATGTTAAAAGACATTTTAAGAATCATGCTATTAAAAAAATATGAGACCGATATTCAGACTGCAGTGATGTGCAGCATATGTACTGTATGTCTAGATTTAAAGCTGTTCATGAGCCCCCACCGTGGTTGTGCTTTGTTATCTCAGTTTTGAAATTTTATTATGCAAAGCACCTCATGCAACTGGTTTGTAACTCAAAAATTCATATTCATGTTTACCAGGATGCAGATTCTGTGTTATCAGGAAACTAAGATATCATATAGGGCAAAATGGAGGAAAGTAGCAAGTTGTGATGAAGGGATAATCACAAGACCAAAGCATGTGAGAGGAAATGTCAAATGTCCAATTATTACAGTGGGTTCTACACCAGATGACAAAATTATCAACTGACTTTGTAAAAAGCAACCTCCTTAAAGTGACATTAATACGACAACAGATCTGAGAAAACAGCCTATCAACTAACTGAGACAGAACAGTTTGGGTTTAGTTTGTGTTAGTTCTCATTCAGTCGACTTCACTTTTCTTCTGTTTTTATTCTTCTCTTAACCACTCACTGTGTGCTGCTCATATTTCGGTCCTGGTCACCTCCTCTCTCCCTGAATCCCTTTGCATTCTTATTCTTTGGCTCTCTCCTCTCTACTCCTTTAGCTGCTCATCATGCTCCCTGAAAAGCATCAGAGCCTATGAGCTCATGTGACACATTCTGCCTCCTAAAGGACTAAAAAAAGAATAACTGAAGTTACAAACACGACACTTAGAACAGCTCATAATTCTCCCGAGGGAAAAGTAAATCATACAAAAGATAAGAGTCACCTGAAAGAAATACTCATTCATGACAAGCTGCAATTCACCTGAAACAGATAAAAACACTTTATTTCACTGATTATTCATAGAGACTGAAAGGAAGAGGGCATATTGTGATTTTACCCTCCTTTCTGCATGTTTCAGTCCCCGTCAACCATTACTGCTTGAACATTCTGCTGCAGGCACCACGTTAAAAGAGAATACTGGACTGTACACACAGGGGGGCAATAAAAACTGCCACAGCCAGTCCGGCAATACTGCAAGGCCACGGTGGGCTAGACTCACACACAGCTGAAGAATAAGTCCATGTATATTTCCCAGTCAGACACTTTGCTGACCTCTGTCTTTTGCTGAAAGGAAAACCGTGCAGAAAATTCAATTTAAATAATTTGAGTCTCTTTTGTTGTCCAATGTCCTTCTGAAAAGGTCACATTTTTTTTTGTTATGAGTTCAGACGTCTTTTAGAAAATAAATTATCACTGAAGAATAGAACGTCCTGGCAGCGGTCTGCCCACGTCAGCTTCACAGGAAAGAGGACACGGCCATCCATCCAACGACCTCACCCCCGTCCTCGTTTCAAGCTCATTTCTGGAGGCAGAGAGAACAGAGCGAAAGGGCGCGCTTCCTGATCAGAGTCAAAGGTCATCATCTCACACGCAGCCGTGACATCATCCACTCAAGACCCTGGCACAACCTGAAGGTAAAGATGTTGGGTGAGGATGTAGAGGGATGGGAGTGTGGAAGACAGAGGGACAGAAATGAAGAGACAAGCATTAAGATAATGGAGGAGAAAGAGCTAAGATTACATTCAAGTTGATACAAAGTATATGCTTTGTTACTTGCTATACTTAATATATGCTTGTCCTACATAAAAGCAGAAGAGTGTGAGTGCACCCTGGACTATATTACATTTTTCCAATATAACAGTGAGTAGTAAATGCAGTTCTCACCCCTCCCCAGTGAGGGCGCAGCAGGCCTGAATGTGCCACTGGTGGTCTTTCACAGAGGTAAGCTGGAGGCTCTGGGAGATCTCGGCCACAGACATGCAACCTTTCACATCCTGCTTGTTGGCGAAGATCAACAACCCTGCCTTTCTCAAATCCTAAAGAGCATATAGGAGAAGAAGAAGAACAAGAAGAGACATCAGGAGAAGGTACAGAAATAGAATACAAAGACAAAGTGGGATTCTTTCAAAGACAGAATCATTCGAATGTATATGTGTAGACAAAAAAATCACATTTACACATAGTGAAAAATGACTCTGAAGTTCCAATCCATAATAGTTCTGACTGCATATATTTGAGATCAATCCACACATAATTTAAAGTGATGTGTGGAGTTCAGTTCACTCATCACAAGGAGTTCTACTCAGCCTGTGAAAACTGTTTTATAATGTGTTCTGTGGCTCTGGTGGGATCTGCCTAAAGTATAAAAATAAACCCTGTTGATGTCATTAGGGTTGAATGAAAGACATAATTGAGTTGCATTATGGGAATATTGGATTCAGATTTTTTTGTAGCTTAATTCCTCATAATTTTAAATCTGTCTCTTGTCAGTCCCCCAACTTAATGGACCCGCAGTACTAAATCACTAAAATGCCCCTTTAAGAATCTGAGTTACAGATGGAATCAGCATTTGGTGTGTTAGTTAATCATATTAAAAAGCTGTTACTCCTGTGTTAAAACACTTTGCATAAGCAGCATCTGAAAATGTCAATAACTCTGATTTAAATGTTGTCTAGTCTTCAGTCTTTATATTAAGAGACCTATCAATTAATGTGAGTATGACAGCAGGCTCAAACACTGTGTTTTGAATTTTAGTGATGGCGCTACACTTTTTGTTTACATTTACATAACAAATTGTGCCTTTCAAATTAAAATTACTAAATCACTATTGTAAACAATGCTGCAAAGAAGGAACATTTATATCTATAAAAGATTTTTAATTAATTATGGCGAAGATGCCCCCCGATACTCACTTCATGTGCAAGCATTCTGTAGAGTTCCTCTTTGGTCACTGAGATTCTTTCTCTGTCTGTGCTGTCAACCACCACAATTACAAACTAGTCAGAGGAGATGGAGAGAAATAATGGACAGTTAATCAAAGAATACAACATTTTAATTTTGCCAGACCTTGGCCTGGGCTGTAGGTAGGGCTGCAACTAATTATTCTTTTCATTCTGGATTAACTGACAAACCGTTTGGTCTATAAAAGTTCAGAAAACTGAACTTTGTGTGTGCAACAGTCTAAAACCCAAAGATAGTTAATTTACTATAATGTAAGACAAGGGAAGGCAGCAAATTCCTACTTTTGAGAAGCAGGAACCATTGAATGGTTGCCATTTTTGCTTAAAAATGGACCTAAACTGAATAGCTGCCGATTAATATCATTGTAGCTCTAACTGTTAGGACAGTACAATGGAGTCACACTGGACTGCATTTTAATGGGAGGTCAAAAAATGTATTTTATATTGACATTCTCAAGTACTTTCAATATACTGTTGAAAAATCTGCCCCAGTACCTACAGAAGCAATTTCTTTGCAGCAGTAAGGCAAACTGCTAGTTGACCTACTTTAACTAGATTCCAAAGGAAGCAAAACAATTCTTTTTCATTTAAAAGCTGACTTGAACCATAATGGTGAACCTAACGGTGAGCCAGCATAACCAGTTATTTACCTCTGTGTTTGTGTAGTATGTATTCCAGGATGACCTTAGGGACTCCTGGCCCCCAATGTCCCACATCAGGAAATGAGTGTTGTTGACCACAATCTCCTCCACATTGCTTCCAATAGTAGGAGAGGTGTGTACCACCTCATTCATTGAACTATTTCATAACAAGTGGTAAAAAAAAAAAAAAGAAGCATTTTAGGTAATTAGTGAGACAAACATGTTCATAAAAATACCTATGCATTTATGACATGATATCTATAGATAAAACTGTGAGGATAAACGCTGAAAGTGCAAAGTTTGGATACTCACAACTGGTAAAGAATTGTGGTCTTGCCAGCATTGTCCAGGCCCACAATAATAACTTTGTGCTCTGAAAGGCAATAAAAGACAATTACAAAGAATTCACAGAACTCACACTGACATCAATATGTGGGCTAAGTGATGGTGACTGATTGATGTGTGAGTCTTATGTAAACTCAGCAAAGTAATCTGTTTAAAAGATGTCTTTAGATGTGGAACTGCATTGTGCGGTTCAAACAACAGCCCTTTTTGTGTTCAACACTATCCTTCAGTGCTAAATTGTTCAGCTTCACACATCTTGCCTCACTGAGACATTGTGGTGCTGTGGACGGGGTACTTTTGCAGCTACAGATGAGTTAGTGGGTGGTCTTAAGCTTGTACAGTCAGACTGAAGTCAGCAGCAGCAGCTGTGAGGACCTTCCATACAAAAAAGCTTTGCCTATGAACAAGATAAACAAGATGAGCCAACTAGGGTGAATTGCTATCTTGCTGTTATTACACTGGAGTGACAACACAATAGAAAAATATCCTTTAAAGCACAAGGACAGGATAAAGGTAAAGGACACAAGATTGCACAGCAAGAAAGGTCAAAGTGCTGATTGCACTTCTCTAAATCTTTTTGTGGCATAATACCCAGCTTCAAGCATCTGTGGCCCTAAAGACTCTTTTCAAATGTGGAACTTACTTAGTGTGCCATGTTTCAGATCTTGTGACAGCATTGAAGACAGATGAGGAACTATGGTTGATGTTTTTATGACCCAATGGGTAATCAAGAGAAACTAGAGCATGACAGTAAGAGATCAAGCCCACAGTCTCCCTTCACTTTTCTGTTTCTATGAATGTTTTTAAGTATGGCTTATCAGAATTATCTTCATGTTTGGTCTACAGAAAAGCCTTGAATACACACACACAATGAATACACAAAGGCATGCAATGCAGTATGCACGCACTAGGGAAGCATTTGGTCTTCTGCTGATAAGAGCTTTCAGGGCAATGGCTCTAAAGTTGACTTTTAGATATTGTCCTAAAACTCTTCAGCAGTTTTTCCAGTTTATGAGTTTGACTTAAAAGTTCAAGTATTTCAAAATACAACTGCATGGTTATTGGCTTGAATACAAGAGTGGTAAAAGGATTTCAAAATGATCTTTGGTGATGTTTCAAGTTTCCAAGGTTGTAATCTTGTTTTTTTTGGGCTATGTACCACCATGCAAATTATTTCAATTATAACTGACCTATAAGGTTTTTCAATAATTCTACTGTTGCACAGCCTGGTAAAAGTCACTGGAGCTGTTTCTGAAAACCAACTCATCCAGTTACACGTAAGACCCAAAGTGTTTTGGGAACTTGGGAACACACAAAGCTATTGTCAAGAAAACCTCGGCTGAGAATAGCTTTGGCGTGCCAACAATGAAGGTGCGGTCGATCGAGGTTTGGCTAAACACACAACCGCAGATGTCACCTTGAATCTGGATGATTGGATACTTCTTTACTGATCACATCATCAGCCAGGTGATAGTGACCAACTGGTCCTTAAGCTTTTCATACAGCTATCACATAGATCAACTGAATATAATCAGCTGTATTTAAGAACACACTTTTTTCCACAGTGAAGAGTGAAGAAATAGGCAGCAATTCAATCCCAACCTTTAACATATTAAGGCTCTGAATGAAGATAAATGTAACACAATTAAATGACAGCAAATAGTACTAAACTAAATAGTCTAAATAGTCCCAGCATATCATCGAAACTGGGTCAATTTGTTAATTTCCCTGATACTCCCCGACCTCATTAGAAAATGTGCAAAGTTCCCCTCAGCTTCAACACCTGTCTGCCTGTAAAAAAAACAACTAGACGTGAACGTTTACCACAAACAGTTAGACTGCAGCTCTTTGAAGCAAAACTAAAACCTCACTAAAACAGAAGAAGTGAAAGCAGCTGCAAACAGAACTGAGCAGGATCCAAACATGGGGCTTTTCTCTGTATTCTATCATATTGAGCCTAAATAAAACAGCTGTGAAGACGTAGAGTAACTTTGTTATTTCGGCAAAAATATAGATTCAGCAAACATACCAGACCGCATCCATAGACATAACACATAGCTTACTACACTGTGTTCAGGGCTCGGAGGTCACAAGTTGGTCTTGTGCAACTAAGTGAGACTGAAGTGAAACTCTTGTCTAGAATAAAAAGGTCATGCGGGTGCCAGCTTAGCTGCTTGCATGCATTCTATCTGAACATACTAAATGTTAACATCTTTGAATATGAGGCAGCACGGGTTGTTTCCCACAATTCAAAGACATGAAGATAAAGTGCTCTATGTGTGTTAGAATTTTATAGACTGATGGCCTGTCCTATGTGTGGGATGGGCTCCACCGCACCCTGAACAGGATGAAAGTTTTAGAAAATGGACATTTAAGTGCTTTACAAACCAACGATCATTTGAAAGCGAGACTGCGACTAATGATGATCTTCATTATCAACTAATCTGTGGATTATTTTTTGATTCATTGTTTGTTCTGTAAAATGTCAGAAAAATTGTCTTAAATGCCCGTCAGTTTACCAAATTACTTGTTTTAGTCAACCAACAGTCTAAAACCCAAAGACATTCAATTTATTATCACAGAAGATTAAGACAACCAGCAAATATTCACGTGTGGAACCATAACAGAAGCTGAAACTTTGCTTAAAAATGACTTTTACAATTAATTAACTATCAAAATAGTTGCTGATTAATTTTTCTGTTTCTGTAATCCACTAATTGATAAATCGACTAATTGTTTCAGCTCTATTTGAAAGCCAACAGCAAGTCAACACTTTATGAATGTATATAACATTTTGCTACAGAGGCCTTTAAGCCATTTACCAAAAACTTCCTGCTCTCAGATGTATGTCACTTGGGATAAAAGCATCTGCTAAATGAAATTGTGACTGTAAATTGTAAAAACTTCTAAGAATATGCTCTGCCATGTTTCCAATGTCTAATCACATGTCCTCCTCACTGTGAAAGAACTTCTGGTGTTCCTTTGCGCTGAATCAATCAACAGGGGACAGTCATGGTAAGACTTTCTGAGACATGGAACTGCAGCTGAGGCTAGATCCAGGGGTTACAATAAAAGCTTTACAGACTCTAGGGACTGAACAGATGGAAGCAAAATGGAGCAGAGCTCAGACACTAAAATCTATAATATACATACTATCTAGCTAGCCAGATGACTAGCCTAACAAAAGATGGTAATAGCAAACAATGTCAATATTTATGTCAGATAGCAGGCAAAGCATGTTTACCAAACATCTCAAAGGAAATGAAATATGTTTTGTAAACAGGCAACAAACCTTCCTGTTTGATACATTCACTCACATTGTACAGTAAAGTGTACAGACGTCACTGCACCAGAAGTACAGTGAGATCTGAAGGCGAGATAATAGACGAAGTTTACAACAATCTTGTTCACACCTGACAGCCTTAGGTATGTGTGTCGCGTGAGATGTTACTTTTAATCATAACTAACCAAAACTGGCAAGTGAGAAGTGTATTTATCGCTGTTGTACAGAAGCCAAGTGTGAACGTATGTTGGGTTACCTATGTTCCTGACACTACACTGACACGGTGATGTGATTACACACTGCCAGTACAAAGTCAATATGATTCACTGTGAAGTCATTCATTGATCCTTGTTGGCCTGAGCATTCTGCTGATGTGGCTGACTACTGTGTACTGTTTGTGCAGCCATCTCCACTCATAACACCGCTCACCCGGGCTGTCCGTGAGAAAAAACATGAGACCATAAGTCGGGACTCGTGTTGCAGAGGTTTCGTAATGACCTATGTGTTTAATGATTCAAGATCACTAGCCAGGGTTTGACTTGGTTTCACCAAACGTTAGCTTCAAACCCAGAGACAATAAATAATCTAACAGCTAAATTACCGCAGGGATAGTGAGCAGTGCACAGTCTGTATTCATTTATATCCTGACACTGACAATACATGCTCGGGGTAAGCGCAGTGTTAAAACACATAAACATATAAAACGAAAGACGTTATGATAAAAAAAAAAAAGAGACTTATAAAGCGGCATGTGTGGAAAAGTGTTTCCCAGGCTTGTCTTTCATAGCGGGGGCCTGGTCTGAGCACCGAGCCCACTTAGCTCCTATGATGAATGCCACGGCACCACTCTTACCTTGGTGATTAAAAAGCCTCCATAGCTTCGTAAAAAGTATTCCCATGGCTGACGATGAGACTGTTTGATGCCAGCTTGTAAGAATCCGCTGTAACTTAGCTAGCTAGCGTTGATGCTATTCCGTGCTATCAACTTTAGCTAGCTAACTAGCTACACAGATGAAGAGCTGTCAAAGCTTTCAAGTACAACCGCCATACTTGTATGAATTGAGTCTTAATTATTCCTCCCCCATAGGATGTGAATTTAAGTACGACTGTAAATTTATTGCCGAACAGAACCGAAACGTTGACCACTGTGGCTAACTGGTGGGTGTCAGCTGGCTGTTGTGAAGTACGCTGCGCTAGGCTGGTTAGCTGTCAAACCTGCGCATGCCCACTTTGGACTATCCTATTTAATAAGAAAATGTTTACTATGTACCGCACTTTTCATTCATAGTGAAACTAAAAGTGCTACAGTATTAATGACAAAGGACATCTAGATAAAGAAAATAATAATAAAAACGAGTTAGATGAAAAAGTACAAATTGTATTACATTGCATGGCATTAAGTTATACACCAAAATTATAACAATACAGCTACCAAAGCAATAATGAAACGATTATAGGTCTTTATATGAAGTGCATGAATACATATTAAATATATAGCATACGCAGATTTTTACAAGGAAGACGTTTACTAATCCTACAATCATTTTTCGACTAGTTGCAGCAAAAATAGGAACACAAATTAACATAAACGAGACTGTAATTATTTTCAAGTAAACTCATCATGAACTACGGCATGCACAGGTTTAATGGCATAGAAACATAGTTTTTATGTAAATTGTGTATGAAAATCAATTGTACGTAAAATTATATTATGTTATTATATTAGAGCTGAAATGATAGTTGACTCATCAACCTGTTGGATTGAAGTGAATTTTGATATTCAGTTAATTGTTTAAGCCATTTTTTAAGCAAAAATACCCCAAAAATTATCTAGTTAAAGCTTCTCAAATGTGAATATGCTGGTTTTCCTTTTCCTCTATGTTAATAAATGGAATATCTTTGAGTGTTGGACTCACTTTAGGTTTTAAGAAAATGTGATTGTTCATTATTTTCTGACATTTTATAAACCGCACATTTAATTGATTGATCAAGAGAATAATCAGCAGATTAATCAATTATTAAATTAATGCCTTATATTATATTATATAGTTTTTAAGAGCTTCCCTTGTATTAAACAAGGAACATCATATAAAGAAATAAAGACAAAGAACAGGTCTGTGTACATTTTTGAACAAAAAGCAATGCTATCCATACAACAGAATTAGGGCAGTTTATTTCATTACAATTGTAAAATGACAGTGCACACAAACTTCTAATCAATGCATCATTCTCTCACAGGCAGTATTCAAATCTTTTAAATTGTTGCTTATGCTCCAGAGTTTTGAACCAACAACAATAAAAGCTACTGTATATGGCAGATAAGAACAGAAGTCTCCACGTCCATCTTCCTTTTCCTGAATCACTGAAACACAGTGACATCTCTGGCCGATTGACTGAAGTCAAATGACACTGAACTTGAGATATGTAACATATACTAAATTACAAGATACAAGGGTTTGTCATTAAAAGGTAATGATATATTTTTCCTGCATTAGCTGGCAGCATACAAGTGAATTAATCTGATTAAAGTAGCATGTAACAGACACAAATACAGTGCAGTCCTGCCCAAGTGCTCTCAGATAGTTTCTCAGGAGTCTTCAATGAAACTCAAAATGAATGTAAGAAAAAAATTATAGATGAAAATATGGAAGAGGGGGCCTATTCAGTTGTTACTAAGGAAAAATGACAAGCTCCAATGACGAGGCCCAATCATTAAAAACCTTTCACATAATTAAAGTGAGATGGAGGAAAGTTACCTTTTTTGCTCAAGGAAGTGTATGGAGGGCTTTGAAAGGAGAATTGAATGCCATTAAATGTACTTAAAGTGAAACCTTCAGTGAATTAGTGTGAAGGCTGGAAGCTCTCACACTATTGTTATCTTCGCTCTTTCTCTCGTTTTTCTTCTGTACATTTTTCGATCAATTACTTCTGCATACTTTCAACTACAGAAACCATTCAAACATCAAAATGTTCAGCTCTTTAAGTACAATACTGCTATCATTCAGATTTTTTGTAACTTGTATACTTTTTAAGATATATATTATAATTTATAATGGCCGTCTATGGGAGTGTACCTACAGTCATCAATATCTCAACAACTAAAAGTGCTAAAGTGTTCATACTTCATGGACAGGTGTCCCATATTAAAACATAGGACCAATAGCGTCAACATGTGGTCAGTGATTACGTGTTTTACGTTTTGGCTAATAACTCATGAACCATGAGGTGTAGCAAAATAGTATTTGCACAGTGTGTTTCTTGGATGAAGCCAATTCAACTGATATAGGCCATGCCCATTTGCACCTGTAAAATTCTTCCGCCATTTTGGATTTTTTGCTTCTGTTGGCACATATTTCATCTAATCTTCACCACACTTTGTACATAATGTATTTAGATGACCCCAAATCAAACTTATGAGTTGGTTTTTGGGTATAACTTACTGTTTGTCTGTAATTGGTTACTAACATTTTGAAGGCGTGGCCTGATGCACCTAACAGTCGTAACTCTTCATCGCTAAATTTGATTGCAGCCAAATTTGGGAATGTTGTATACAGCGACAGTGCACAAGTCTGTACAATTTCATACAATTCATACCCACAGGGGGTGCTAATGTAACATTATAACATGATATTTCCACAATTCTGTTGTCTTTAGTAAAATTAAACTTGGTACACAAGTTCTCCATAAGAATGTGCACAACATATTGAAGCATGGCACTAATAGCCCCACCTTGTGGCCATAAGTAAAACACCACTATACTACTTCTTAACTGCCATATCCCTTTAATGTAATATTCCATGGTAACCAAATTCAGCAAAGTTGTATAGATGGGGATGCTGAAGAACTCTGTAGCATTTGATACTATTTCACCTGTAGGTGGTGCTAAAAGTAAAAATTGCTGGAGCAGTGGCTTGCAGCGGCAGCAGTAGCTGACAGCAACAGCGGCTTGGAGCAGTGGCAGCAGCAGCTAACAGCTTCCAGCTCTCACACCTATTTTCTTCAGAAAATGCAAATATTCTCGCTAATGTTTCTTTCCTTTAGTTATTTTGACTTTATTTACATATAGATGTCCTCAATATACAGTTAGTCACTCACTAAAATCCCACTCTATCATTTCCAAATAATAAAATGATATAAGCTCAGTTTATAAATGCATGGCATATGAAAAACATGCTGGTATGACCATTCTAGGGACTTTGACTCTGCAGTGAGTTCTCCTTCCTTATTACATTATATTATATTAATAGCTTTTAACAACTAAGTAATACTAATAATAATATATCCCTTAACAACTGAACAAGACCAACTGTCAAAATGTAATATTCGTCAGATGGTTAAGAGCATACTGTAAATGCTACATCTGTCAGCACACTTCTAGGTCTGAATGACCTCTCATTCCTGAGGTTTAGAGCTTTGAAAAGTGTCTGATGTTGTATGTCTGTCCTGATATGATTAATGACATAAATGGCATTGAATGAAAACAAAGGAGGGGGTACAGGGAGCTATGAACCCTGAACAGAACACCACAACACCATCCATGTTACTTCAACAAATGTGTAAAACTCTGGATTTAGGAACAAGCTTCCACAGGATTTATTACACTCACATCGAAGACAGTGGCAAACAAACTTGAGGAGCATTGAAGATGCATTCCGCTCTGCTTCTACCAGCTCCTGGACACGTGCAAACAAGTTCTGTGCTGATCATCACCACTGGATGCTCTTGCTGCCTGGCACTTGCTTAAGGCAGGTAGCGACCTGTAATTAAGGTTCCACCTGCATGCTACAGTAACAGCTGAGATGGCGGGAAGGGTCCAGAAGAGCCTACATCGCACACTAACACCTGCTAGTGTACTTTACTCACAAGTCACATCTGGAGCATATTCAAGTGAGGTTCAGCTTTAGCCTTCCCTTTAAAACATAATCTTGCTCTTGTGCTACGTTCACATCCAGTCTCTTCCTTTGTTCACATCAAAGCAAGAGCAGGATTCTTAATTTTTTTTAGGTAAAATTGCCCTTTTGGCAACTTTGGAAAGTGAGGTACTACACATTGATAAGAGATTGTTACAGTCCAAGTGAGTGTAGTAGTTTCATCATGTTACAGCAAAGTTGCCTCAACGCTTACATCCATGGTGGTTGTTTAGAGAAACAGGCTAGAGATAGGCCTACACTTTGTTTACAGCAGGCCACAGCTCAGAGCCGGTGCCTGGATTCCTGGCTGTAGCCTCCTGGGGATCCTCGGTTACGATGAGGCTTGTAAGAGTCCTGGTAGGGGTCCTGGTAGTCCTCCTCCACCAGAGGCGAGTGGTCCCGGCTGTGCTGTGAGCCCGAGGACAGCCGGTTGCGATTCTTCCGTGCCCGTTCATTATGGTAGTTCTCATCGGCAGGCATAAGGCTGCGGCGTTCAACGGGTGAATGGTCTGTTGTCGTGTGGTTGCTGTTCCGGTTTCTTTGGGCCTGTTGGAGAGAGGGAATACTGATCCTATGTAGTGTTTTTCTCTGTTAAATGCTGAATGATACAACAGTTTAGCATAATATACAGTATAGACAGCCAAGTACCAGAAACTCACAATTTACTTTTGAGTATCAAACACTCACTCATGTAAGCTAGGTGGTTGTAAAGAGGTTGTTAAATGTTTATAGTTTCCTCATAGCTGTCGATAAGGATCACCTGATTTTGCTGTGGAAAAAAACTATCAAATCATTTTTACAAACTTTACAAGCCACTCCTGCAGCATAATAAACTTCATACAACATTCATTGTTTAGCCAATATAACATACACTACTTGCAGAAAGCCTTTGAGTCTTAAGGAAGGCAATAGTGTGACAGTATTTTACATATTTCTTGCCATATTTTTGCAAAACTATGAGTGTCTGAAACAACAGAACAACAACAGAAATTCTGCAGTAACAATCAGGAGCACTGCATTTACTCCACATTTACTCCACATTAGCGTATATATATATTTTCGTCTGTCCATACGGTTAAATGTAAGGTTACATTTAGCATAGAGCGATTGAATATGACAGGTAAGCTACAGGGACTTTAATCTGTAGAATAACTACCAAAGAAAAAAAGAAAACATTGTTTGTTTAGTACAACTTCTATTTCTTTTTCTATTTGACAAGTTCACCTGAATGGCAGCAGGATACGGGGAGAGAGCAGTGGAGCCCAGATTGCGTCCCAGCAGAGGGTTGAGTGGCGTGCTAAGTGAAGTGTGTGTAGCACGCCAATATGCCTCCAGGTACTCTGCCAGGTGTTCACACGCATCTTCCAGCTGGTTCTCATCCAGAATAATATCAAACATCTCCTGAGGTGTGAAACAAAGAGAGGAAAGTGTGGTGGCTGCTGCATACGGATATCTTTCTAAAGTTTCTGGCACAATAAAACTTAACTAAACAGTTGTTACTTGTCTAGATTTATAAGAGCTTTAAAATTCACTCACAGAAGGACACTGTGATAGTTTTTCCGCTGCCACAAGCTGCACATTTAAATGTTTACTTTGAGATTTCCCTCTTGATTTGATCAGTCGCTGGAGGACCTGCAGGATGCATATGTAGAAAAAAAACAGGAAATGTCTTTTGGATTAAACACCACCTACAAAGATCTGCCACTCTGTAAACAAGCCACAATATTGGCTAGACGGGCCACTTCATCACCATGTCCAGTCCTATGAATTACAACTGCACTCTGCCTCAGATTTTCCTGCACTGTCTGGATGGGTTTCCTCATATTTCAATTTGAAATGTACAGTAGATAGCAGGGGAATGAAACTATACTTGTTTCTGAGATTCGGATTGACATGTTATTCTGCTTATTATTGCCGGCCGAGTGCAGCAAGTTATTTTTATTGATGTTAACCCTCAAAAGACTGCAGCTTTACGACTGTATATCCTGCTAGGAGCGGGCAGCAAATGTGAAAATCAGTTGTATAGAATGACTGTTGTGTATCAAAGCCTTCAATCTTACCTTAGGTGAGGACACTTTAACATGGACGATGATGGGTGCTAATGAGGTCTTAATGAGCTGTGCTGGATGGTTAATAGTGTCAGCATCCAGCACCACCAGCTGCAGAGACCTGGCCAGCTCAAAGATCCTTTCTATTTCACTCTGGACTTCCGCTACAAGAAGACAACGACATATATCTGAATAACTGTGACATATAAGTCCATTTTTTCATAGCTAGGAGCCTTTGTATTTGCATTGCGCATCATTGAGTGAGACAGTTCCTGTAGCTTTACCAAGGCTGGAGCGGGTGTTGGACCTCTCAATGATGGCCCTCTTACTGGGGTTGTTTAGTACTGACCTCTTGGCCAACGATATGTCAGCTGTTACCCTTGTGATGGATATCCTGCAATAACACAAAACATGTCATACGGAGCATGGCAGCATGATGATGTACCGTGCAAAAGATGCTGCTTCGCTTCAGCTGCTCACCTCCCATCAAACCTGTGCTTCAGGAAGTCAAACAGTGCCTTCTGCATCATATCTGTCACCTACATGGATGAATGAGGGAGAAGGCGAGATGAAAAGAGAAGGGGAAGAGAAAGAGGGAGAATAATATCAGGTGATTAAAGAATCGTTAGGCAAGGAAGTCAAGGAGAGAATATTGTCAGGCATGTTACAAGCAAAACAAAAGACGCTTTTCACATCCGTACACATCTACTGAACATGCTATAAAGCAACAAACGAGTGGAAGTGGACTTTTATTATTCATTCTGATGCCGTCCATTCAGGCTGCTGCTGAGCTGGGTCTGTGAATTACACACTTGACTGAGCAATTTGTCTACAGCATGCTCAGTTTCTTTCCTCTTTGCTCTCCGCAGAACGAATGTGGGTCACATTAAAGAAAGTGATTAAGAGCTACAATGAGAAGTGTCGCAAAGACCAATGCACAGGTGATGAATTGGGGCAATCACACAGTGCAGCCTCCATTATAGCTTTTGCTGATGAATATGAATGCCACTCCCAGGCCTTGAACTGAAGCAGAAATTCAAGATGAAATAATTGGTTCTGTTCAGAAAGTCATCTTTATGGACGGTCATACCATTGCTCTGAGGTGTTTGACTCAAGGCAGAGAATAGATGGATACGTGAACCAAAACAGGCTTTGTGTTTGGCTGTGCCAGATGTCACTCCGATTTGCTCAAATGTGATTGACAGTGACAGTGGTTTGATGGGGACTGCATGTTCTTACAGCTGAAACATGGAGCAGTTGTCAGATGAAAAATAGTACTATTAACAAGTGCAATTATTTATCAAAAGGTGATAAATGTCTCAAGAACTTTACTCAAGAACTGTACTTAAGCACAATTTGAGGTACTTTACTAGAGTATTTCCATTTTATGACAATTTATACTTGTACTTTTTACTCCACTATACTATGTGACCGCTATAGTTACTGTACCAGTTACTGTGAAAATAAACATTTTACATACAAACATATAATGAGTTTTTATTTTAAATATGATGCACTGTTACAGATTAAACTACCCAACAGCATATCAAGTACAGCTCAACCAGCTGCAACATTAAAATGCTGCTTACATTCATACTGGATTACTAATACATCAGTCTTGATATAATAATATAACTGCCAAAACTCTGCTGCTCTTTTGACTCCTCACATGAATACCAACTTCTGCCCTCTAAGAGGCGATTTAGAGTCCCTCAATTTAAATGCTAGAATTCTTTTATACACCAGTCTACCCTGTTGCTAAACCAAGATCAGTGTGCTGCTAACTGAGATCTAAATCCAGAGGATATGATGTGATATGTATGATTGTAAGGACAGTTTGGTGTGTTTTGTATAACGTACGTCGTCTATGAAGTGTCACATTTGTAACACTTCTTAAACAGAACTGCCTAAGGACGCAAAATGAATTTCAGTGTAAGCTGACAATAAAGTCGCATTGTGTCGTTGAAGGCCCAGCTTTTACTTGTAATAGAGTATTTGTGGTATTTCTACTTTTACTTAATCCTCCTAATGTGTTAGAAAAGGGTTTACACCAGTGAGATGTAAGAATTAAAGCACGAGAAAGTCCCAGCCTATACTGCTATACTATATACTGCTATACAGCTGGGGGAGCAGATTTTTGGGTCAGTGGTTAAGGTTAAGGTTATGGTCAGGGTTAGGGTAAGTCTCCAGGAAATGAATGTAACTCTACGTAATGTCCCCGAAAGTAACCTAGGTCAACGTGTGTGTGTGTGTGTCTGTGTGTGTGTGTGTGTGTGTGTGTGTGTGTGTGTGTGTGTGTGTGTGTGTGTGTGTGTTTGTGTCTATGGGGTGTGAGTGAAAGAGAGAGTGGGGGGGTATGTATGGCATCATATTTGCTGCGTGCCACTCTACAATTGAATTTGATTAAGTCGATATGCTTTCTTGGCATGAAACATAATTTTAATATTATTACACAATATTATTATACTTATTTTTATAGGATTTTATTACTATTAATTTTGTTTTGTTGTAATGTTTGTTAATCATGATGGTTTGGCAACATTTACTATGTATTTCTCTGCATAAACAACCCATAATTACTGGCGGGTCAAATTTGACCCATAACACAACAGATGTAACTTTTTTTATAGGCATTAAAAAAAAAAAGATCAAAATGTGTTTTATTGTATTCAGTAGGCCATTGTAGAGGATGTAATGAAGCCTTGTTTGTATCAGAAAAAATTAAAAGTATATTTCACACATCTAAACTTGAAAACGGGTCAGATTTGACACAATAGGAGGGTTACAGCCTGTAATTACTCATTACAGACTGATTACTCAGCCTGTAATGAATAAAAGTAACTACATCAAGGAATAGCAACACAATCTTGTCCATCGTGAGCTTGATTATCTGTAGAGTTAAACTGCCTTCTGGTATTGAAGAGATCAATAAACCAAAAAGGTGTCTGATGTGATTAATAGAAAACATTTTGGTTTCTTATGCAAACATAAATACCATTCAGCTACTCATTTCATTCAGTGCGGTACACATTATTCTCTGTTTCTAATTTCAAACCATGCTCCACTTTTTCAGACCGATGCAGTTTACCCAGAAGGTTGTTACCACGGCAACAGCAGAATGGGAGGCGAGGACTGTGATTCCATGACAACTGACTCCGGCTCCCACCTCCCACCACCTCCTTTGCCTCTTTTATTATTTGCCCTGTGGTTCCAATGGTAACTGATAATCAATGAGCAGCATCAATTTTTATGTTGTAGTGTATCTCTCAGAATTTCAACTTTAGAAGGAATTAGCATAGTCTAAAATGCAAGAACCTATGTCATGATACAATATAATGGATGAATTGTCACACACAGAAAATGATGTCAAAGAAGGAACATGGCAGTTATTCACCTCTCTTGTATTTCAGTTATTGTTCTGTAATGTCTGATTTCCTGTCAATTGTCTCATTTATAACATGTCAACAATATTTGTATTATGATTTCACTGTAAAAGTGCACTTCTTGGCCTCACACAGTAATGAGGAAAATGCCTTCATGAAGTATGAGAGTGGTGATTTCAGCGGTGGTTGTGATGGAGAGGCTGAGTCAGATGGCTAAAGGAGCAGCAGTGTGTCCTACCTCGTAACCTTTCAGGGACGGTCCCACCAGGACGACCGGCCTCATGGAGGGAACCACGTCATATGGAGGGACGTGCTCAGCCTGGAGGGGGGAGCACACACAGCTACAGTCAAGCTTTATTATAAGCGCTTTAAGAAAACCAAGTGATATACTTGACTATATATATTCATATAAATAAAATGTCAAATTTTGTTTTCATCAATTAACGTTAAACAGTAATGATTGAAAGCTATAGACACCTCATGATGAAACTGATGAAAAGGTAGTTTATTGCTTTTGTGAGAAAAACAGTCTGCAGTGGAGCAGAATGTGACTCTGATGCACCAACCAATCAATTTAATATAACCCACTGACTGTATGCATGCTCAGTAACCTCAGGTTAGGATGTGCCGGATTAGTTTAATGGTAGTATTAATCCTTTAAGTGAATATGGGCAGAGCTGGATTAAAATCAAAGTGGACAGTTTAAATGATATACTGTAAATACTGATATAACACTATGGTCCTTCATGTCTGCAGAGGACTCACATGAAAATAATGGTCCATTAAAGGATAGGTTCACAGTTTTTCAAGTCTGTCTTAAAACAATAATCAGGTGCCCAAATAACATTGAAATAGGTGTTTCTTGCTGTAATCATTTCTCCTGTTCATACTGGCTATTAAAGATCACTTCATAATGCACTTACAGTGTAGGTGATGGGGGCCAAAATCCACAAGTCTGTGCAAAAATGTATTTAAAAGTTTATCTGAAGCTTCAGCCATCAAATCAAGTCAATATCTTTCAGTGCCAAAGTCTCTCCTTTTGTTACTATACTTCCACCACAGCTCAATAGGGAAACACTGTCCGAGGAAACACAAAGAGGGAAATTTATGCTAAAAAAGACTGTAAATGTGGCAGATATTCACTTGGTATGAGTAACTCAGACTGCTGGAGCCTCATGTAAGCTTCAGATCAACTTTTAAGCACATTTGAAGTGGATCTTTTCATAGCTTTAATTTTTAACACCTCTTTCCTTGTTCATATGGACAGCTGACTGCTGTTTTAAGACAAACTAGAAAGAAATGTGAACCTATCCTTTAAGAATCCAATGAATATGAGCTGAGATTCACAATTAACAAGGAAATTAATAAAACAAAGTTACTACTTTGTCAGGTTTGTTAGTGGTGGTAAGCTACAGTATGGTCTTCTTAAATTACATTCTTTACAAAATGCATTCTTTTATCGAGAGTCAATTTTCAAATCATTGCTTACCAGCTGCACTGTCCATATAACATATGAAAGGACCCTAAGTCTTTTTCAAGAAGTGATTGTTCACCTTTGACAATGTAAGCAAACCTTTCAGGAGTAACATTGTGGACAATTGTTTATTTATTCTACTTTTTAATAATAATTTTCATCAGTAACTCAAGTTCTTTTGATTATTTACCTATAATAAGTAGTAGTTATAGTAGAGATAGTATTTTTCCCTATAAAGGAAGCAAATGGATAAGTATTAGGTGAGTAGCCATACTCACCACTTTCTGTTTCTGCTTTCCTGAAAAAGGAAGGAAAAATCAAGTGAGTGAGTGCACACTGGGGACTAGGAGTGTCCATGAAATTATATCATACTTCTACAAAAATGTCAGAATATCACAAGAGCTCTTACTGTTACACATACACAAATAAAGAGCAAGTATAGTGATAAACAATCCTCTCTGTGAATCTGACAACAATGTTTCCTTTCAGACCTGACTCAGACTCGTATCTGTGGAACCAACCTGCAGAGTTGGGGTTTGGCTTGAATGTGCCTGACACCATTTCACCCAGACTGGAGGAGGAATTCCCACTGGACTTACTGCTACATTGATAACAGAGAACAGAGAGAGAAAAGTGTTCATGTGGAATCCAGCAAGATGTCATCAGTCAAACACCACCATCCTCCTGGGAAACAGGTCACCACGTACTGCCCTCAGCCTTCACATCATGGTACAAAATAGTGAGCTAAAGATGGAAAATACTGTTCAGCAGTGTATAGTAGTTCTTGGAACCAGTAACTAAGTGATATTTATTTAGGTTATTTTAATATGGACTTGGAAGAATGTTTAGGTAAGAGAGTGAAATTAATCAATAGATAGATATAATGCCATTTTAAATGTGGAGACATGATGGCGCTCTGCATCTCAACTCCCCTCTGTGGCTGAAACGCATCACTCCATCTGATGGAAAATTCTGTGATGGCTGTGATCCAGGCACACCTCTGAGATGTTGGACTACGAGGTACAGATTGGCTTTCATCCACCTAACTTCCTCCTTATCTGCCAGCTCAACTGCCACTCAACCCTAAAATGGCTCTCTCTTCAACACATGAAACCATCCAACTCTCTTTATCCTTTTTGATTCATGTGGCTCCTCTGCAATTTTTGCTGCTGTTGATTCCTCCGCCGCCTGCACTCTCACATCCCAGTCCCCGTTCAGTCTTCCTCGTCTGCTCACCCATGGAAACGTCCTCTCTTCTGTTCCTGCTGGAGTCGGATGTTTTCCAGCTTCAGAGGGCTCGGGATGAAGCCTATGTCACAGCCTTCTTTCACCAGACGGCCGATCCACCAGTCATTGTTGTACTTCTGCAGATTTAAGTAATAAAAAACCCTCCAGATTTCAAATTTCTTTGTGAGACAAACAGTTATGAGTGAAGATGGAGATGAGCAAGACTATTTTTCATTAGTTTTCATGACAGATAAGTTTATTTGATCAGAATGGAATTGTTTTACTGTTTCAAGTAGGCCCTTTTTAGTGTTGTGCCTTCACAAAAAAGACACACATGTAAACACATACAAATGCAGTCAACATGAAGTATATCAATTATTGCATTTATATGTGTTTGTATGTAATGCTATCAATTGTTTATGAAAACTACAATATCCAAAATATCCAAAACTTTCCAAACTTTTCCAAAAACACGTGTGACTAATCAGTCTGAACAAGTAGATTCAAACAAGAGTTCCCCATTCGAGCACAGCATTGAGACTCCATTCATTTCTGCACAGGATGTGATGACAACATAAGAGAGAAATTCATAGCTGACTGCTAAACACCTGTGAGTGAGCGCTAGGTCAGAGAGATATAGCTAACTGATGATTGGTAACTTGACTAACTAATGATTGGGTGATGCTAAAATGTATTTCGTTTTTTTATAGAAAAAAATAGCTCTAATATATACAAACCAAAAGACATTAGAACAGCCAGGCTTTCTAATGGATTTTAAAAATGGACAAAGTGGAGACAAAGAACACCATAACCCAAAACAGAGTGTCATTTCCTCCATCATTTCCTATACTGGGACACATTGTATTATATGACACCAGCCTACCAAAGATACATAAGCTAGGCTGTGGTAGGTTCGTATGACCAGTGAGTAATAAGTATCCACTTATTGTTAAGCACTGCTGTGTAATATGCATTGCTGCCATGGTTATGACAGACTAACATGCCAGTGGAAGAACAATCCATTCATCACTTTTATTACTGCCACTTGCCACTCAGTCACTTTAAGATTCTATCCTACCTTTATTGTGTATGATGTGTGCTGTCTTATATGCCAGTGCCAAAGACGAATTTCCATTTTATGTAAATTTAATGGACAATAAAGCAGTCTGAATCTCAATTTGAACTGATAACACAGCATAAAGCATAGGAATTGTTGCTATGGTTACCTTCAGTTTAATATACGTTAACCGTTGATTTAGCACAACAGTTAAGCTGTTGAGCAGAACTAAAATGTACTATTTCAATGGACACTTGCCACTCAATCAGAAAAGAGTGTTTTTTTTTAGCAGCAGAAGAACACATATTGGATTAGTGAAATATGACACTTTATACAGCATAAAATCAGACCTGCTCATATGATTAAAAACCAAACTGAGTGGGCTAAATTTAATCCTCCATACAGTGCTGCATGTTTTGCATCACTGTACAGTGCCTGAATTGTACCTCTTTGATGTGGAGGAAGTCCTTGGCATCAAAGGAGACGGCGGTGCCGGCCACAGGAACATCCTCATCCAGGGCACCGCAATAGCTGACATTGGTCCTCACAGCAAATGCCACCGCTTTAGTCTGTGAGAGAGCAGCGAGAAAAGAGTCATCACAGCAATATGCGGGTCACATGGGTACACAGTAGCGGTGGGTGATATAGTTCAATATATAATTCAAGTATCCACATGAGTAAAAAATCCCAAATAATCGAATGATTCAAAGTGAATGTGAGGAGTACAGTACAGCATGTATCTCTATGGTCTTGCAAATAGCTTTCAGTGAAACTAGTGAAACTGACCTTTGCCCTCTCAAGCTGGACAGTGGCCTGCTGCTCCCTCTCCTGCCGCCCACCCTCCTTCTCCTCCTCCAGGGACACATCCGAGTCAGACGGTCGGCTTGTGTAGGAATCAGCTGAACCCTGGAGAACAAAACATGTTACCCGGAGGGCTGAAAAGTACCAGTGCTGGTGAAACAACCGCAGGGTGACAACTTTGTTAATGTGATACAGATTAAATCTGACATCCAAGCAGAATAATCGAATAATAAACCACTGTAATATTTAATCTCATACGTCCTATTCAAAACTGAACACATTTAAATGCAAAAATGTGCTAATAGATGCAGGACGTTTGTAGGATGCAGGATATTTCTTAAAACAACTGAAAGCAACCGAGCAAATGAATGAGTGGGAGGTTATAGAAACCCAGGTGTGTGTGTGTGTGTGTGTGTGTGTGTGTGTGTGTGTGTGTGTGTGTGTGTGTGTGTGTCCAATGGGGTCCTGTGTCATACTGGTTGTTCTCCTCTCCATACAGGATCAAAGGCTGACAGATTAAAGATGACGAACCGGCTGGGGGGGGGGGGATGAAAGATGTTGTTTTTTTTGTTTTTTGAGATAAAATTAGAAACACAGAGTGCAGATACTATACTCAGCTATTTGGATGTCAACAGGAAACCCTGCCTTATTTGTTTCGTAACCATGGTAATTTGAGTAAAAATTAATTTGAATGATGTGGGAGAGAACTCCCTTTGGTCTGCAGTCAAATAGAAAAACTACTATATCTTGAATGGAGGGAATGCATTACTGCACTGACCTTTATGGGTGGAAACTCTGTTTCACTTGTCAACACATCTATCGTCACAGGAAAACAGTTTTCCTGTAATTGTAAATTATGTACTTTAGATAACACAGTCTAATGTAAATTCATGTGTAATCATCCTCTGAGCATGTGTCTTTATCTCCTCCTAGGTTATGAACAAATTCAGTCTCATTTTAAAAGGAACAGTTCAACATTTTGGCAAATGCGTTTGCTGTTTAATGAGACGGTTGACACCACTCTACTGTCTACTGCTACTGTCCACTTCTGTCTGTAAACTAAATATAAAGCTTGAGCCAGATATTTCGGTTGGTGAGATATAAGATGTGATTAATAAGACATACCATGCTAATAAGTGAGCTTTAGAGGTGCTGGTAGGCTTTTTTTTCTACTGACCCAGGCTAGCCGTTTCCCCTTGCTTCCAGTCTTTATACTAAGTTAAACTAATCTAACCATCTACCGCCTTTTTAAAAAAAAAAAAAAAAAAAAAACTGCATTATTGGGCCTAAAATTTGAGAAAAGATAAAGTTCTATCTCAAAAATCAATCTCAAACTTGGTGGTGCTAAGGTTCCACTGCAAAGCACCAATCAGTACTCAGAATGTAGAGAGGAGGACCAATCAGGTTCCGCCTCTTTACCATGTGACCTCACTGCTCTGTGACTTTGGCTAAAGCAGCTGAAAACATCATGAAATGTCGCTCAATCATAAGTTTTAAAACCTCCAAATTTATTATTTTATCAGAATCATTATGAATGACACTGATACAAACACCAACTGAGTTGAAAGTCTGAATATGACAATGTTCTGAATTTGATTTTCCCATTAGGTTACGATATGTCGTTATTATTGTGGGATATATGTGGGATATGTCGTTATTATTCGGGTTTTACGAGCAATCTTTGGACATGTATACAGTGCATTCGGAATATGCGTCTCAATTGGGGTTTTTACTGCAGTTTGCAACACACTGTTTATGGTCAGCTCTGTGCGTTGTAAACAAACCAACTACAGTAGCCAACAGTTTGCAAGGCTGGGGTAAAGATGCATGCCCAAAAGAAAAGCCCACATTTCTGGTCAAAAGGAGAAACACACCTACTTTTAAACATTTTGAAAGACTTGGATATCAAAAGGTTTTCAAATATCACAATACCGACCTTTTCAAGTAGGTGGTTGAATGAATAAAAGAGGGAGGCTGTGTTCGGTGGAAAACTTTGAAAAAATCTAATTTTGACGCAAAGAATCAAAATGGCACACATGGCTACAGCTGTTCCACTTCTCCATAGTTTGACGTGGTAAACAGAGTATGCACGGCTGCATGTAAGCAGGAATGTTAATGAAATATTCAATGTCATTAGCCATGTAAACAGCTTAGTAAGAATATTGTCTTTTTTGGAGGAGGGCAAAAACCTGAATATTTTGTGCATGTAAACATATAGAGACTCCAGAAAAGTAGTATATTTGGGTGCAGAAAAAGACTGGAAAGTTTCTAAAATGAAGAGCAACAGACATAAACAGCAGCAAAAAAAACAAGTAGAGAAATGAGAGGAAATAGCAGCAATTTAATGGAGAAACATTTTGAATGTTCTTTCTAATTTTCTTGAATTTTGCTGCTGGTTAAACTTGATTAACTGTATTATCAGTTCAAATCTGTCAGTCAAAAACAAATGTAGATACATGTATACATTTAAAACATGCAGTTAAATTGTTGTCTGTTCCCAAATATTGTAAATTATATCACTCTGAAGTAGTTAATACATAAATGTTGTTTATTTAAACAAAGTAAGACTAATCTGCCTACTTTTTTCAACAAAATCATCACTTCCTGTGAAGGTTTGTGAGGACATTTCTAGGCCAGTCCTCACAGCAGAATAAATACAGAAATAAAATAATAAGATTTCATAAATATAAAAACATTTTACACAATACATGTATTTGTGTGTGTTCAGTGGATGACTTGACTGCCCCACCAGTCTGCTCCAAGCTGGAGATCAGTCTCATACCATCACTATCAGTGGACTTGTTTCCTTCCTAACTCACCCCTCGTCCTTATTAGCTACAAGTCAGTGCTGCTGGGTTTGAGGAGCAGTAAAAGTACCCACCCACTTGTTCATTGGAGAGAGAGAGAGAGAAAAGAGAGTAAACCACAGAGACAGTGAGAGTATGACCGACTAGCTGAGGAAACACCAACAAGCAACAGTGGATGCACAGAGGCACAGCTGGAGAGCGAGTCACCCTTCAGCAGAGAGAGTTATTACAGCAACGATGTGCTCATCAAGCTCCAGAATCACACATGCAGTGAGCTGACTGGCCTGCAGTGAGGGGTGGGTGCTGCTGAAGAGATGCTTTTCATTTCAGACCTCCTGACGAAGGTGGCTGTAAGATATCAGCAGTGATGAGCTCATCACATCCACAACGTGCAGCAGAAAGTCTCAGTCCAAGGCCACGAAGCCTTGATGATGTCAAAAATGGCTCCTTTGTACAGACTTTTATATTTTAGCATGTATCTTTATTGTTCTACTATGGACTGCAGGGCTGTATCACTCATTTTAATGAACTGATTGATTAGGTTGATAATTCTTCTGTTCTCCCTCATGTACAGATGTTTTTATTCTATTTAACCCTTTCAATTTGATTTAAACTGACATTCACATAACACTTGTGCACACATAAAAACAAGAAAAAAGGAAAAAACAAGAAAAAACAGATTAAATCCCATATGGGACACGGACATGGAAGGACAAATAATGAAAATAAAAATAAATAAACAAAATAAACAATAAACAGCATAAATAGCTAAGTAGTAGCTTCCCTACACAGCCTACACTTGATTTATAATAACCTGATTGATTGATAAAGTAAGACATCAATAATTTATCAGTATCATAATGTAAAAATCCATTTAGGATTTTGGTTGTGTTGAGCATTATTATTATGTTGCAGGTCAAATGTTGTCTTTTCCTGCTGTGAAAGGCTGCTTCACTCTGAAGAACCTATTGGCGCTACAGCTCTCTGCTGATAGTACTATTACATGTACAGTACTTCTGATTCTACCAAAACTATACTGCTGCAAGTATCAATAATATCGCTAGTATTCTTACAACACCAATGCCTTTAACTACTTTCAGTATGTCATTGAACCAATATGAATATTTTGTTTGACATTCCAAAAACCTCCAAAATGACCACAAAGTTGAATCAACACCTCTTTAAAACAGTTTCAACTAAAGCTGAATATTACTTCATGGATTTATTTCAGTGTCGTAGTATTAGGCTGCATTAGTTTTAGCTACCTTGTAAACTGGAAATTGAATGTGAATGTCCTCTGACAGCACCAAAAGTCATCCTCAAAATATTGTATTGATACTGTACATATCAATATTGGGTCAAAAAAAGGAGAAAATAGATTTTCCCAACATTACGCAAATTCAGTAGTAAGGTGACACATTCCACGTCTGAACAGGGCCCTATGAGTGGATCTCCAGCTAATGGATCTGTACTATAATCCATCAATCATCAAAGATAGCTATATCTATAGTATGCTCACATTGTCTACATACAGTAATGATGCATATGAGGCCCCGCCATCTTGGCTCTGAGGACTTTGGCTGACCGGTGCTGTGGCTGTTTGTGTTCCCATGTGGGAGATCTGGCTTCAGGCCCAATTTGTTACAACTGCACTACGTAATAATGGCTCACGGAGAAAAAAATATACAGTGTAGTGGTTGCACATATTTGTGACAAACACTTTTTAATTTAATTCATCAAAACAAGGTACAGTTTTAAAAAAAAATGGCAATGTTGGTGCAGGACTGTTCAAAAACCAAACAAACAAAAAAAAATGCTTTCAATAAAACTCGTGAGACCATGATTTAAACATAGAAAGTTGAGTACTGTACACTATGATTCTTGTTCAAGCAGTTAATGTCATGAGAACACCACAAAAAAAAAGTCCTGCAGGTAGCGGCACTGGAATGAGTTTTGAGGTGGGAGGACATCCAGCTTTAGATGAGGTAATAGTCTGATCTGACCAATGCTATTTCAGCCATAACTCTAATGTCATCTATCTCACCTCATACATGGTCACAGTGTTTACTAATTAATGCTACACAACAGTGTTTGCACTGCAATGTGTTTCAAGAATAAAAACTACTTTTGCTGAAAAGAAAGTTGGAAAAGAGGCTGATGAGCCCTGGTAACCCGGTGTGTCATTCATACAAAGGTAGAATATCAAGTTAAAGCCGACCAGTCTGATGTGTAGAGGTGTGTGTGGTTATTCTGCAGAAGCCTGGTGTCGTTTTCAGCCGATTTAATGAACGTAAACACAGTGAGCGAACATGTGTAATGGCACTGCACTCTGCACTTCTCAGAGGCTGCAGATTTATCAACATATAATTCCTGCTGCCTTCAGATGCTGCAGGGATTGAATGAACTGAAGGAGAAGCTTTTCATACAGTATAAAGCAGCTGTGGACAGCAGATATGGAAGAATCACCCACATTCATTTACAGTTCGATACAGATGCTTTAACCACATTAAACGTTATTTTCTGTGCCAATTTTGGTTGGAGAGTGTTTAATTGAAATAACTTATTAATATTTCAAGTATGAATCCGTTCTTGCAGCACATTTACAGCAAATATTTAGTTTGCTCTTGATAAAATCCCTAAAGTGTCAGGAGTGACTTTGTTCCAGAAACAGATGTGGTTCTGAGATGTCTAAGACAAAAAGTCTCATTGTCCCCTATATTCCCGTGCCAGCGTCTGCAGGACTCCTTCACAACTGTAAACATATTCCTGAGGTGCTTTTTTGTAAGTGTGTTACTAGGCAACTTGTGATTTTTTTGTAAAGTCTCTACCAAACCTCAGCTATGTCAGAATTTTTGACCTTGGGACTATCCAAAACTTTACACCCAGGCTGTCATGGCTATCACACCAGTGGGTTTAAATGGACTCTTTTCATCAGCACAGTAAATAGGAGCCCACACAAAGCATAGAAAGCTTATGGGTAATATAACATATTGGCCATTTTAGAGATCTTCAGCTCCTGGACATAAGCAGAATTCCTAAATGCTGCCCCAAACTGATGTATGCAGCAGCACAGTGCCAAAAGCTCAAACTTATTGAACTTTGACCCGCACTACACTGACCTTTCTGAGCATGTAAAGCATCATCACATGGAGGCCATACTGAGAGAGTATGACCATATTCAGATTCAGATACTGTTCTAGGTTTGTAACAAAGTGTTTAAGTCTCTAGTGATCTAACTAATTCAGTTAACCTCCATATTGTAGCCTGTAAGGCTGTGAAAAAGTCATTTCATACTACATATTTGTAAAATACCGAACAAGTGGCCTCCTACAGACTCCCCCACTCCTTCCAATTATCCTGCACAGAGCAAAGCTGCATGCACAGGGTCAGAGCCTTATTTTTCAATTATAATGTGAATATGGCTCTAAAAGTATGCAGTATGCATCAAGCACAAGCTAGCCTTAGTAGGGGCTTTCATAATGCATAAATGCTAAATCAAAATGGTGGTAAGCCACTTGTTCTTATTCTAAAACATATATGATTTTTATTCCTTGTTCCTTTTTTAAAACACATATCATTTTGTTATTATATCATTCATGGACTGATGTGCATCCGCATCACAACAGCATTTTTCACTCTCTCTTGTCTTTCTTGCTGTCATTCTCCATCTCTGTGATGGAGTGAGACGTTGCCGCTATGTAACACAAAATCTGTACTTCACGCTACACTATAGCTGAGTAATCACTACATTAGCATTAAACACTGGATGCCTGCCCCATAGGCAATGAACAAACTAGCTTAGTTCACAGAGCACAGACTCTCTGGGGTCCACAAGCTAATCAGAGCTCATTATTGCTTTCTAGTACAGGTACAGAGAATGAACTGTGTACAGCCGCCTGCAGGTTGCTGTATACACTAGCCTCTCCAGGGTCAGGAGCCAGTTATTCCCCTTGTCACCAGCATTAAATGAGAGTAAGTACTGAATGATGAGAGTGAGTATGGCTGCTGCTGATACTACAGTTACCACCGCTGACATCAATATCCTTTATGATTCATCGGCCCCACGGTGTCCATAACCCATCTGTCTACAGTCATTTGTTGCCCTCTTTGTTTGCCAGTCTGTCTGCCTTTATCTGTCAAACATGCATTTGTGTTACTTTCTGTATTTTTCAGCTCCTCGTGAGGCAAAAAGCACTATAAATGCACTATAGAAATGCAGTTAACATAGTTTTGTTCCGGTTGTCAGTCCACATCAACAGCTTGTATCTACTGGCTTGGATTGCCAACTACTGCATGCAAGTGCATCAAGGTTACATAACATGTACAAACGACTATGATATGGAACCATGTTGCATGATGTAAAGCTGTGCACGGGATAGTGCAACGGGCATGACATGCACCATGACATACTACATGAATGAGTTCATGAATTTTAATGACTTCTTTACTTTCATGTCATACAATCAAAGCGCTTCATCTCTCACTGGGTGACACTCAATAACAGCAGACTTCCTGCGCTCAGTATTCACCTTCAAAAGAAGGCAAACAAATGAACAAATAAATCGCTGCATAACACATGCTTCTATATAAAAATGAAATATCTTTCTTTTTTTCTGTCTAACACTGACAGTATAGAAGCCACAAGCTGTCAAGATACATCAACTAAACACATTTTTCTTAGCAGACAGAATAAGTAAGAATAAGAATTTATCAACATAAGTGCATTTCATTTTTTTTGAAATTGCTTTGAAGTCATATGATGGCAAAGCCTGTTCATCAGGGACAACAAAATGTCTGTTCTGTTTTCCAGATCTGTATAGAAAAAATACACATTTTCATACCTGTCACCATATAGCCTATGAGTTTATTGGGATATATACAGTATAGGTGTGGAAAGCATGTTGACATGTGTATGTATGAATAAATCTGTGGTTTGGAGTCAGAATATGGATGTTACTGACAGTAAAATCCTACACCTAAGTTAGGATTTTCCCACTGGACAGATTTCAGACAACAATTCATATAGTTTTCTCGCTATCAATCAAATCACATGCTGAGTTTTTGCCCAATGTGCGTCTCAATATTATTTCTTTTTTCTTATTTTCATATCTGTATTTTATTTCTCTATCATGATATAGCTTCACACCATGGGGTTACACTCTATGCACTGATGAATCAATTCTATAGTCTACTCATACAAATTGCCCTGGAGTATTTACTTAACGAGTCCCCACCTCACACACCATAACATAATAATATCATGTTGACAGTATGGCAGGTGAGGCAGCATCTTCTTTGTGTCATACCCACTGAACAGGGCAGTACACTGGATATCATGTTACTGCCTGTGTGCCAGAAATACATCTCTGACAGAAAAACTCTTTTCTGTCAGTCTTTATGTCCCTGTAGGCTCTACTTTGTCACTATGAAGTAAAATCAGTAGGGTACATCACAGCTGACAGCTCAAACAACAGTGGAGAAGGGTCATAGTCAGGATTTTAAAGATGTTATCATGTTTTAAAGTGACACATGCATTGCCAAGTGTAAGTTTTAATCAGTAAATTGAATCCAAAACAATGCTTTTACTATATTCATCATTTCACTATAGCAGGAGACATTTTCAAATGTAAATTTACGGTATTAGAAATATTTCTGGAACCAGCTACTCCACCTATTTCACTATTCTTAAAATATTTATATATTTAAATGTAGATCCTGTATTTCAGGTCAAACACCTGGTTATAAAATCAAACTTTAACCACTTTGATTGTCAAATTTAGCTTTTTACAGTGTTGTGATCTGGGCTGTAGAGGGCTCATCTCTGTCTCATTCTGTCCAAGTGGCCGCTGTGGCTGCAGCATGTCAGCGCTCTGCTGTTGTGAAGTGTGAATATCATGGAGGCGTTCCATCACTGAATACACTCATGCTTGTATCCACGCCGTCAAGCCACATTTATGAAGCCTGCAGCTTTCAGACAGACAGCAGTAAGTGTTGAGCTGGCCGCTGCTTCCTAGTTGTTGATGTTCTCACATTTTTTGTTTCAGCTTTGAATCTGTCAGGTGGAAAACATGCATTTCCAAAATGTCAGGCAAATGTCACTGATTTTTAGCTCATTATTACTCATTATTACTCATTATTACTCATTATTTTTTAGTTAAATGACTGTTGTTCCATCAGCCGAAGAGTAGCAGAGTTCTCTCAGTTTCTCATCATTATACTGATGGATTAATAAATGCTATTAGTTGAGTCTTAAATGTTGATATTTTGTAATAAGGTGAAGTTCTTTATTTAGTCAACACTAGTTATGATATCTTGGAAAAGACAGATCTTTGCACTAGAATTAATCATGGATGAGTATAAATCCTTAATGTTTTCATAAAATACTGACTAAATTCTGTCAGTATTACCTAAAACTGTCAAGTAACAAAATAAGCACCCAATGCTTAGTTTCGATTTTTGTCTTGTTTGAAACCATAATTTTCTTAAATCAATACTGTATTTTTTCAAAGTGAAGTTCTTGTACAACAATAAACAAGGTTGCATTTGAAAAGTTTGGTTTTTCACTATCACTACCTAAACTCAGATTCATTCAATAGAATTTGTGAAACAAGTTAATTTACATTTGGAAACAAATAAATGATTTCAACCCTGTGCCACAATTATTTTTTCTAAACAAAAAAATAGATCTCATATTTTGCTGATGGATATTTCTGTAAGTGAACAATCATCTTTGAAGTAATAATTGTAATCATCTATATTTATGAACCACTAATTCAAACGTGGAGATGCTTTGTACAGCTACATCAAAATCATCTCCGGCTCGTCAGGTCAGGTGGATTCTGCTTCCCATTTTGCCGGACAGCCAGCTGGTGGACGTTTGGAGTCCTGCAGACTCAGCCAAATGGGGTGAAAACGTGGGCCTCAGCACAAATGTTTACCTAACAGATGATGGCACAGTCTGTTTCCCCCATGGATGCTACCTCATACTCTGTTCCAACACAACTCATTAACAGCATCCATCCACAGAGGACAGGATGGTACAGTACTGACAGACTGCCATGTTAGAAACAGTCTCATTCATCTTATCTGAACACATTTCATAATAACTGATGATGTGAGGTTTTGTGAATAAGCCTTTATATAGCAAAGAGAATCTTTCTGAGGGACAGTGATCAGGAATGAATGATAATTATTAGAATTTATGAAGTAAAAATGCCCAACATATGCTGGTCCCAATGTTTCTAATATGAGGGATTTGCTGCTTTTCTCTCTTTTATACACCATATAGCCAGCCAAATGGTACTTCTGGTCTGGAGCTGTTTTTCCTGGTTTAGTCTATGTTCCTTAGTTTCTCATTTAAGGGAATAATAATATTTAATTCAATAGTATGATTCCAACTTTGTTACAACAATTTTTTCACAACAATGTTTGCATGTCCACATAATACTGGCCCTGTGGTGCATCATCGAGAACTGAACATCTTTGAGTTTGGGATTATTGGTTGAAAAAACAAATAATGTCAAGACGTCACCGTGAGTCTAGGAAATCACGATGGCCACCTCTGACAAGTTCTAGATTACACTATCAATTAGCTGAAAAAATTATTGATAGATTAACTCAAAATGAAAAAAAATAGTTGAAGCACTAGATTACAGAAATACATCTAGAAATGTATGTGTTCTGTAGCTTGCCATGTTGGAGCTCGAAGCCAGAGGTTTGGGCAGAGGAGTGCGGCTTTTATTTTGCGTTTTTATTTTATGAAGTAAGTATCATTTCAAAACATCTGGAAGCAGCAGTAAAAAAAAACTGTACACTTTGCATGTGCAAGAACACACAAAATCACGCACACAATGGGCTAAAGCTCATGGGAGCAGGAATTATGCTTACAAAGGGTTGCTTGACATGAGGACTAAGGCATGATGTATTGCTTTAAATTCTGCCCTGTTCATCAATTTCTCCTCCTGCGATAGCGCCTCCTTTTTCCACAACCATCTCATCCAATTACCATCCTCAGCCACTTTCATAGCAGAACAGATGTTTTGCACGATTGCATTCTCTGTCGCGATCGGCCATTTACAAGCCACAATGAAGGAGACAGAGGTACAGTATGTTCGTGATAAGCTTGGTATTATCACGGTGATGTTGTAAACAGGCCTGCCAACACTGAGTAAATGACATGCCTGACTGATGGCAGAGACATACACTCAGATAATTATTGTGTAGTTATCCTTTCAACCTTTTCTTTTGTGGTACATTCAAATAAAATGTTAAAAAAAAAAAAATACTTTGAATAGATGAACAGGACAAAAAGAAGACTTGTTCTTTTCCTGAATGTGGCAGTGTTGTTGAAAGCCTACTACATGGCTTCAGTGAGAATATACTACAACTGCACATCAATAATTTAATGAAAATAAATGGCAAAACATGCAACAGAGGATTTGAACAGCAGTAAGTCTTTGAACTCAACCTGCTGGACTGGACAGTGAGGATTAATGCCTTTGTCCAGGGCTACCAGGCGCCTCTGCTAATGATCCATTGAGAGCCATGGGAGTCTTTCCTTGATACAAATAACTGTTATTTACTGCCTCATTACAAATGAAATCTATAACCGGAGCGCTGGAGAGAAAGGAAAATAAAAGCATCACACCAATGGCCACTATGGAACAGGTTTATGTTTCACTGTTTCTAAATAATGAATGAATTCTCTGGAAACAGAAGAAACACTTTTACCTCCAACATGGAGGTTAGGTTCTCAGTCTTGTATGTTTCTTGTTTGTTAGGTAGCAGGATTCCTTAATCAGGGCCGCTACAAACTACTGAAGTTATGTTAGTGATTAAATTGTTCATTATTTTTCCGATTAATAATTTAGTTTGTAAAATGTGAAAAAAATACAAAAAATACCCATCACCATTATCAAGAGCCAAAGATGACACTTTCACATTGCCTGTTTTGTCCGACTGACAGTTTAAACCCCAAAGATAATCAACTTATAATGATATAAAACTGAGAAAAGCAGCAAATGTTCTAGTGACTGCTTGATCAAGTCATTTTACAATAATAAGTTCAACACTTATCTCAAAAACTACCTGACAGATTTTAGTGAAATTTGGTACTAAGTTCAGCTACAGGGCCAAGAGAAAGAATTGATTAGCTATCGTTGCCAAGGGCACAATTATGTGGCCATTTATTAAGCATTTCGCATTTTGACACACAGCCCCTGAACTGTGAGCCATAGAAGCAAACTCTTCTCTTTTGCTTGGCTACTTGCTTCAAGGGTAACACATTCCTTTAAGTCCTTTAATTTAATAGATGGTTTACACCAGAGGTTTTCAAACTGTGGCATGGGAAAGTTGAAGGGGAGCCTGGAGGGAGAGAATCTGAGCACACAGACATGATAAAAATATTTTTAGATTCAGTGTAACTCACACTTTACAAGTATATTATTATCTCTGATGTTCATCACAAATAAACCTCCATAAATCTGCTTAGACATCCTAGAAAAAAGCGCTCTGTATAACTCCAGAACTCGCCTGAGAATCATTATTTTTTAAGTTTTCTTTAGCATCAGAGTAATCCGGGGATAGTCGCCTGTACAGTCATGGGTAAATTGAAAACAGGAACTGCTAATAGCTTATTCAGTTGACTTCTTTAAAACCATTAAGTAGAGAAAAAGTAAACGACTGTGTGAGTTTAGTTATTTTATTGATATTCTCATCATTTGCCACATTCACATTCCTGAAACTGTCAATGCATGAATGACAAAGTGGATGTCGTTCAGCTCATTTTACTGGAGAGGACAGACAGACAGAATTCAGAGCACGAGGCACTTTGAAGCATTCCCAAAATTACTATCATGTGCATGGACACACGCAACAACTCTGCCAACCAACCTCTCCCCCTTCTCTGTCTGTCTCCTGTCTCTACCCTCACACACACACATACACACACACACATACACACAGCCACACAAAGAGTTGTTTGTGAGGTTATTATCTAGGAGTGTCAAGTGGCCAGTCTTGAGTCCATCGTGCCACACTCAAGCTTTATCTGTTCAGACGCCAAAGCTCGTTCTGTTTTCCCATCTCCATCCTTCTTCCTCCCCTGACCTCCGCACCTATCAGACCCAGGCTAAAGGGCTAAAAGCATTCTCTCTTCATTAAATCTGCCACTAGCCAGCAGCATAAACAGCAGCCTCAGGGTGCCTCTGGGATAGTTTAAAACAGCCAGGCCCCAAATGAGGGACTTTCAACTGTGGTTGAAAAGGCTACACAATGTCATCTTTGGACTCAAAGGATTTTTCTTTGAGTATTCCTGAAGCAGTACAATTAGTACAATCGAATTTTACATAATAACTTTTTTAAAGGTGGGCGCGCCCTGGTATCTAAATGGTTACTGCACACGCCACATAATCGCAACGTCGTCGCATGTCACACACATCTCTCTCTCCCCTTGTTTCCTATCTGCCTCTCCACTGCCCACTATCCAATAAAGGCAAAAAATGCTTAAAAATGATCTTAAAGAAAAAAAAAACTTTTTTAAAGGTGAGTCATACATTGCAGAGCTAAAGTAAGTGGCTTATGTCATTCCTGCAAGCTGGAAAAAGGGAAATAGTTTTCCATTGCAATTGTTAAAGAACAGATTCACAATATTTCAGGTCTGCCTTAAAGCAACAGGAGATATTTGGAGCTCTTTGTTCAGTTCCAGTTAGAAATAATGCAGGGAGGATTAGTACAAGCAGAAACAGCCACAGTGATGATGATGTTTGATGAAGAGCTGCAGACGACCAGCATACCTCCAACAGGTAAACAACTTATTTTACTTTGCCGTGCTGTGCAATGGAAAAACACTCACAGTGTGCCAGCTTGACTCAAGTCATGGCCTGGTGTGACTACCCCCGAAACGATGGAAAAACGCCATAATGTTAGCAGAGTGGAGCAGTGAACCAGTGTGCTGTGCAGATGACCATATAAAGAAATTCATCACGAGCTGACGTCAGCTTGGGCTGAAAGTAGAAAAAACTGTTGGAAACCAAGCGTTCAGAGCAGTCACAGGTATTACTTCTACCTACATTTACCTCATTATTTTACGCTTTGGCCACATTTAATATGAACATCCAACACTGTAACATCATATATATATATATATATATATATATATGACTGAAAATAAGGAAAAGCATAATAGGTCCCCTTTAAACATTTGTGAAAATACGGGTGAAGAAGGTGCTCCTGAGCAAGGCGCATAACCCTCATTCATTGTTTTGCAGTGTGCTCTATAAATAAACTGACATGACCTGACTTGACTAACATTTCTGGTGCAGCTGCTGAGTGGACAATAGCAACTCCAGGCTGAGAAAGTGTGCGACAGTATGAATACAAAGCATAGCCAAGTCAAAAGAACCAGCATTCCCAATCAACTTTTTAAAAAAATCTACCAGCAGGTGGTTGACAAAGCTATATACTGTACAGCAATTTGAGAGAACACACAGATTGGTCAGAGTGCCAAACAATGTCACTGTGTAGCGTATAATACATTCACAGGAAGTCAACCAGAAATGAGTCACAGGTTGATGATTGCAACAAATGTGCCTGTTGCCTTAGAAGTCCCTGGACAAAGTCTCACTTCCGAAACATCCAGACACCCACAAGCTAATGACAAGTGCTGATAACAAACCACAAGGACACTAAGAGCTCCAAAGATGTCTTCTGTAGTGCTGCCAATTCCGCCCTACATGTGGAACACCGTGGAACAGGACGGCTGTGTGTGTGTGCAAATGGTTTTTAAGTTTGAATTCCATGGTAACTCTAAAAGTTGACCAACACTCCTGATGTGTTGACAGTAAGAGGACTGGGATCATGGTTTTGATTAAAATTTTAGAAAGTAACCAGTAGTTCAATTGGTAATAAATGAATCCAGCTATATTTCAAGAGGCTGGATGGGGCAGTCCCCTTGAGAATATAAGGATTTTACAGTGAATCCATTTCCAGGTCAGTCTGAGGTGCAAGTAAACAGTCTCCATATCAGCTATTCAGTCCCATAATAATGGAACAATACCACATGATAAAAACATCATCTGAAACAACAGGAAACAGATTGCATTGCTTGGATCTCCAGAGTCCTGGAAGTAGAAGTCCTGTTCATAGACAGTGTTTGATGAATAATAGTTGGAGTACTTCCAAGTACTTGTACAGATATGAAGCTCTCCCAGTTGAATCATCAATACAAAAACTGAGCAGTTGCGTTAGATAATATCTGGTTCTTTGAAAGAAAGTCAATAAAACTGAAGGAGAGAAGTCAGCTATAACTCCCTATGAGAATTTCGGTACCAAACTTTTAATCATTGAGCTTAAAATTTGTTCTGGTTTGCACCTCTAACCAGCATGGCAGCGTAGGCACCATACAAACCGTGGCTGAACACTATTTTTCAGAAACAGTTGAAACATTTGGCTGTAACATAATCTGAATGTTATGTTTCAATTATCCAGTAAATGTATGTTTTCTATGTTGAAGAACTTTGTGGATATCATTTAAAAACATTTCAACTAGGAATCTGGAGTGGAAAAAAACCCAACCAGTGAACCAGTGACTCCTCCCACTTCACAGTTCTGTTACACCATCTGGCTAAAAGTATGTGGACATCCTTGTATGTAACTTTGTTCTGGGGCTGTGTTTCATAGTTTGGGTTTTCCTGTTTCAAAATGACAACAATCCCTACACAAAGCCAGATGATGATGAAGTGGATGTGTGACCTCAACTCTGTTTAACACTTCTGAGATGAACTGGAATACCTTCTGCAAGCCAGGCCTTATCAGCCAACATGAGTGTTGGACCCCACTTATACTCTTGTGGCTGAATGGGAGCAAATCCCTGCAGCCACATCATCTTTTGGAATCATCCAACATCTTGGGGAAAGCTGGAAACCAGAAGAGTGGAGGCTGCTGTAGCAGCATTTTAATGTCCATAGTTTCTAGAATGAGATGTCAACAATAACACAAGGGTGTAATGTTCAGCTGTCCACATACCTTTGGCCATGTAGTGTTCTTTTTTTAGTTTCTTGCATAAAATATCCCCTTTTAAAAATTCACACCACTGCTAAAACTGGACTAGACAGATGAAAATTAGCTAACCCAAAAAGCCACACTCACTAATACTCGCACTAATACTGGATGGATGTGACAGAATGGCTGAAAGATCCTCTCTCTATCCTCACTTTTAATCTTCAAGAGACAACCAGAATGTCAGGTGGAGTTACAGAAAGGTCTTGACAGACTCTGGCTCAGTGGGAATCCCTCCTCCCCTCCACCCAGCAGCAGCTCCTACATTTATTGCCCTTGTAAGCATTTTTCTGCTTCTCCGACACATTTTCATCCCACGGGTGCCCACTCTGCCATCAATAAAAATGTTGGCCTCACTGTATCAAAGGTGTGTGTACGTCTACTATGTATGTGTTTGCTTGTACCAGCTCAAGATGAGAATTCCTTCTTAATGACAAGAGAATGTGACGTTTCTTGTCTTGTGTGAAAGTCGTCGCATTTGGGTGCAACAGCACATCGCTATAATGCAGATGGCCATAGTGAGTGATGATCATTATAGCTGCTGGTCTTATCAGTAAAACCTTGATGATGTACAGTAGGATGTGATGAAGAGAGACAGACAAATAAGTGAGAAAATTACAAATGAAGCCAAAGAGGAATATGGTGTTCTCTGCCACCGGCAAGTGAGAATACATGAAAGATGTTGCTGGCAATCACATAGACATGCTCACAAACAAACAGTCCACAACAGTATGTGTACCAGCCATTCAGCCATGTGGAGATATGGTAAAGAAATACTGCTCAGCTCTGCAGATGCCAGAAGTCCAGATGGGAGGAGAAAACCGTCATCTGGCAGGCGCTATCAGTGAGAAAACTGTACAGTTTGGTTGACGGAGGAGCCCTGAGACACAGACACAAGTTCTCATTTGCACACACACCGACACACACACACACACTCGTGCACACCCTTCCCCCAACCTCTTCTAACTCCCCCGAGAAGAGTGCACGCTCAGCCCACTTAAGTCTCAATGCATTCTGTAGGTGTTTGCATAGGGATCATCCAACCACGACACAACAGAAAAGCATGGTTTACAAGTGTCAGACGCCCCTCCACTCACCGCCTCCGAGTCTTCAAATCCATGTAGGTACAAGTTATCGTACATGGAGGAGTGAGATTCCAAAAAGCACTTCTTCTGCACGAAATAGAGATGAAACAGAAACGATTGCCGATCAACCTGCTCCAGAGAGGATGGATGATGAGGACAGTGGAGTGACAGAGCCCAACGGTCTCCTTCTCCACATGAAGGTAGACCACAGAGCAACCAGACCACACCGGAGCAGCAGATGAAGGAAAAAAAAAAAAGGTGGAGCCCTGTGTTTTCCTGATGCTGAATTGGATGTTATTGCCCCCAAGCCGAGCGAGTGTTGGTTCCCATTATAAAGCAGCCTGGTTGTCCCCAGAGGCAGAGTAGACTTGGCATTTCATCTGCCTTCCAAGCTCAGATCACACAAGCCAATCCCTTCCTCCAGCACTGGCTGATGACAGAGGTGGGATGCAGCCTGCCGATTGGCTGGCTGTGAATAAGGAAGAGGAGAGCGAAGAGAGGCAGCACGGTGGGAGGTGGGGGGTCTGCAGCATGAGAGCAGCACTTAACCAGCAAGCTGTGTGTATTCTGTGCATGGATGTGTGTGTGTGTGTGTGTGAGGTAATCTCCTCCTGACACTGAACACCCATTTGCAAAGACTGACACATAATTACACACAGCATCACAGCAAAGGTGAAAAGCTGAGTGATGATACTTTAAACAGGAGACTGACCTGATGCTGCTGAGACGCTGATCTGTTACAACAAGTGTTCATGTTATTACAGCTTCGGGAACGCACCGGGGCCATAAAATAAATCTGTAAATGTCTGTTACATAGAAACGGATTATATATAAAATTAATAAGAAGAGCTACAGAATTTAGATCATTGGCTTTACACCATTTATGGGCAGCATCTCTGTAAAAATCATTCCCAGAACAATGGAGGAATGGTAATGTGTTGCTCCTGCACATTTCAGCCTTTATAACATGTATAACATTTATACATCACTAGTCTAGTGATTTGTTCCTTCATATAACTAAACATTTAGTTTGGTTATTATGAGATGAATAGGCCTTACATTAAATAGTACGCTTAAAATAAATAACAGTGCAGATAGTATTTATTTGTGCAGCTATAAATAATAAAACAGACAGAGTGTCACAGATTGGGCAGTCATACAGAAAAATAAATAAACATTTAAAAGATTTAAAATAAATAAACATTTAAAAGATTAAAAAGAACTAAATGGCAACTGAACTGTGAAGAGAAGCAAAGTGACAGAACTCCATCAGAAATCAATTATTCCAATCAAAATGCAACAGTAACTGTCTACATGTAAATTTAATATCGATATTGTACTAATATTTACTATTTCTCTGCATACTTGCTGTATTTCTATCAGTTTTGGCTATGTAACATCTGTGCATGGACTACCAGAGAAACATAAAACCTTTGGGCACATTCAGAGTAATATTTATTAATGTGTTGTCCCTGTTCAGCAAATCAATAATACATCAATAAACTAATCAAATTAATTACACATCTATTTTATTTCTGATAGGATCCAGTCTATTTTTAGTGATCTGCTGCCCTTTGACAAAGTAGAGTAACAGCGCCCTCTCCTGCCAAACAGTATCAAAGCAGATGCACCTGCTCCTATCAGACGAGGCATCTACATCAGACCTGCCTCATTTTTTTTTCCTCTGCTGATCAAGACCTGACAGCTTCGTAATCATCTGTCAGACATTCTGTGGAGGAATATGTGACATATCACATCAAAGAGCCGGGTAGTTTTTTTAATCTGCCACGCAGATCCTGGTCTGGATGAGGAGACCTTCACAGCTCGCAGCCCACACATAGTTACTATTAGAGTAACTATGTATGTGTATATATGGGATCACATCTATCATCACCTAGTGGTATGAATTAATACATTTGAGGGTTTGAGTTATACTGATTTATGCCAGTCTGAGGGTAAAAGCACAATTACAGTATATGAACAAGCAAATGTTTAAATAAATAAAATGCTGATGAGGTTTTCACAAGTATAAAACGTGTGTCCATCAGTGTTTTCTATACAAGTTGTTTTCCCCACAGTCACATTATGCTGATTCAACTCCAATCTGGGGACAAACACAGTCAACACAAGGTTAAACTTTAATTTTATGATTGAAACTAGGTTTTAGAGTAGGCGTTAGAACTAAGAATAAGGTTTGTGCATCAGGCACATTGAAGGCAGAGTTAAGAAATGTAAGTCTTCTTAAGAACAGAGGTGATAGTAGAAGTTGTGCTGAAACAATGAACTGATTAATGGATCAATCGATTAGTCAATTGACAAAAAACTAATTAGTGACATTTTTATGATTAATTTAACATTTTTGTCGTTTGTTATGCAAAAATGCAAAACATTCTTTTCAAGATTTGCTGCTTTTCTGTTTCATACCATTGTAATTTTAATATCTCTGGGTTTTGATACATTGAGCACACACACAGGTGAGGAAAGAACTGGGCAGCAGTGACAGACAGCAAGGCTGAGCAGACAAAGAAAAGACTGGCAGTTTAGAGACTAAAAACTCAGATTTGTTGTTTTCTCTAGAAGTGGACTATTCATGAGTGAAAACATCCTTGTCAGAAGGTCTCCAGGAGTTAGAGATTTACTCATAGGGTGCTAGCAGACTAGTACATCCTGCCAGCATGAGCTATGAGAGCAGTGGCAGAGTCCCATCAAGTAATTCACGAATTAAAGGCCGCTGAGTTGAGCCATGTGACCTACATAAGAGGGATTAGCAGTGAGAAGAAGTCCCTTTCTTATCACTTTGCAGGCTGGAAGCCTGAAAATTTAGGTTAAACGGATGTCTCTGCTTAATGTACTGTGAGTAAAAAATGAAATTCAATTTTTGGAAGAAAGTGGTGGCATCATAAGCTTTGCCATCCCAATATGAGACTTTATTTAATATGCAGGCCTTACAGTCATCCTTACTTTCAGATTGCATTTCGGGCAGAAGGGATTTAAACTTGGAGACCCTGGCTGTGAATATGGGCTAAGACTTCAATTTAGATTTTTTAAAAGAGGTCTTTGGTTCAACAGCGGTAGCCCACTCCTGTCAATTCCGTCTTTACAACATCAGGAGGATGGCGCTTGTGATCTCCCACCTGCACTACTGCAACTCCCTAATAGCTGGGGCCTCTGTGTCTGCCATCAAACCTTTGCAGCTAATCCAGAATTTTGCTGCTGCTGCCCTGGTATTGAACCATCCCAAGTTGTCCCACACCACTAATCTCCTCTGTTCACTAAGTTGGCCCCCTGTTGCTGCTCACATCCAGTTCAAAACTCCGGTGAAGGAAACTGCTCCTTCATACCTCCAAGCTAAGGTCAAATCCTACACTCTGACCCGACCATTCCACTCCTCTGCCTCTGAACGTTTAGCCATCCCATCTCTCAGAAGACCCTGCTGACGCTCATCTCGGACAAGGCTCTTCTCTGTACTGTCTCCATGGCGGCAGAATGAACTCCCTACTGAAGTCAGGATAGCAGAGTCACTGCTCATCTTCCACCAAAGGCTAAAAACCCCCTCTAAAAAATCCCTCAGCACTGAACACACTTTTAGTTGTTTGTTTAAAAGGGATACATTCCCAACTTGGAATGGCATCCAGCTCTTGCTCCTGCACGGTTTGAATGCACATATTGGGAGTCACTTTGCACAAAAGCGTCTGCCAAATGAATGTAATGTTGTGTCATGTATCTTCAATGCTGGAGCTCTGGATTATTCCTGAGAACAAACATCTGCCAATATTTGGCATCCTCTTATCACAGAGCTCAGAGGTTGGCCTGGAAACCGTTCAGGCATCCACTCACCAACCACGCAGAGAAACATCTGTCCATGCATGTATAGCATGCACATGGTCAGCACACCATCTGTGAGAATCAGCTCTCCACCAGCACCTTACTCCTACAAACACAATGGCATTTTACATCAGTCACTACAAGTAATTGTCTTTGAGCATTGTCTTTTTCCTTGCTGTCATTTCAGTTAGAGCTGAAACAATCAGTTAATGAATCGATTCGTCGATCATTAGAAAATCATTCAACAACTATTTTGGTAATCAATTCATCATTTCAGTCATTTTTCAAGCAAAGCTGCCAAAAATTCTCTGGTTTCAGTTTGTCAAATGTGAGCATTTGCTGTTTTTTCTCTGTTTTATATAATCCTATCAGATATATATATATCTGTAAACTTGATCTCTTTGGGTTTTGGACTGTTCATTGGACAAAACTCAAAGACCTTTTGTTTTGTCCAATGACAAAACTTTGAGATTTGAAAAGATTTGAAGACATCTTTTTGGACGCAACATTTTAAAATGATCAACTCATTAAAAAAATAATCAGCTGATTAATTTGAAATGAAAATAAGACTATGTCAAGATGACTTTCTTCCACTTCTGTTTTTTTTAAATGAACTGAACTGTGTGAGATCATCCAGCAGACTCCAGCCCTGACAGTTTGCTACGTTCACCCTCCCTTAACCCCAATACTAGAGACAATCCTCCAGAAAACTTCACCTAACACTCCCTGAACAACTCATCACCTCATTTTACTCTGAAAGTTAACTCCACATCCACATCATAAAAGACCATTATGTCCGGGCTTTTGCTATATGTCATAAGATTAGATTTCAAAGCATTGCTGGGATAAAGAAGAACTGAGATTCTGTCAAATAGCTAGCAGGACTTATTGTAAGTGGTTTTTATGTCTAAAATCAAGGGAGTACGATGACAAAATGTTCTAGGTGGGAGGAAAACCTGAATAATTTCTTTTCAGACCGCATTCCTCTCAGCTTGTCTTCTTTCATGGGAGAATTTACTGTAAAAACAAATGTACTTTCTGTTGAAAAGGAGGAGGAGGTGCAGCTTCCTGCTAATCAACTCTCTGGGCTTGATCCCTGTTGCTGAAGGGCAGTTGTTACTATGGATACACGAGGGAATCAAAGAAAGCCCACTGCTCCTCTTCTCACCTGATGACGACCACACCGGAGATGACACAAATCATAGCGGGGGTGTTAAAGAAATCTGTGAGCGTGTAATAGGGAAACGGAGTGTGCAAGAGCTTTTATGTGTTGTCTTTTTTTTTTTTGCTCTTTTTTTCAATGTTTTTGTTTCATAACCTTTGTGTCCAATCTTTGTTACATTCTTTTAAAATGTTGTTTGTTTCGGTCTTTCTGTCCCTTTTATCTTGTATTTCCTCCTTCCTGTGAGCCACATAATTACTCCATGCTGGTTGTATATTGCACCTTTAAAAGCGCATTAAATGCAGAATTAGAGAGAATATTGTTTTAAAAAAGAAGGTTTTGTGACCTGCAAAGTCTGAGGACTCAATCTATTCATGCAAGAAAATCACACATGTATAAACTGACCTACATAATGGAAAACACGGCACCCACTGATCCAACCATTTGACAGTATCATAAATCATATCTGGCTATTAGATTTGACAAGTTGTCATATGCTTTTGTTAGCATGTCAACATGAAAAATCCTCTGACCTGATTTGGTTTGAGTTGATGTATCTGTATCTCCTATGAGAGGCATATGGTGTTAGCACATGATGGAGGAGTTCGGGGTCAAGTACGGAGAAATGAAAGAGAAAAAGCCAGAAAGAGAAAAATAGAAAAAAAAGAGGGGGTTTGGGACAAAGGTAGCCAATGTCAAACTGTCCTTGTGTGGCTGAATGGCCTCCGCAGCCTCAGTTCCCTTGGCAACTTGTTAGCGGGACGTCAAAGTCCAGGGTAACTCCCTTCTGTATTATGAATTACAGAGGGGACTTAATACAGGCAACCCATTTGAATTTGTTTTACAGTAGCGCATATAAAGGGGGCGACTGCATTCAAACAGGCTTGCCTACCCCCTTCTTTATGAATTATACATGGCTGGTTGAGCTGAACAGGCTGAACTCCCGGTTTGATACTAATCAAGGCCATCGATTCCTTAAACTACAGCAGAGGCCAAAAGCTCCAGTCTTGGCAACATATCGTCTGATGTCACAGTCCTTTTGTTCACTTTTCACATACATCAGAGCTGAAGTTTTAAGACTGAAACTAAATGTTTTGGAATGACTATTTTTGATGGATTGAGGTCAGAAAGCAGCAGTGGTTTCTCATTGTTGTTGAGTGACTTTCTCAACTCTCAATGACATCAGGAGGATTTATAACATTAGTTCGAACTACAAATTCTCAGTTAGTTTCATCAACTGTCAGTCCTGGGATTGGACCAGACTAATATTTGATTTGAGTGCTCTTGATAGACTGATGGATGACGCTAATTACAGTATTCCACTGAAAAATACCCATTAAAGGGGTTTCCCTCAGATTTTATGCTCAAATACTTGAAAAAGTGTTTCCTCCTGGTAAAGGAAACTGTGAGTCCTCTGGGAAATAAAAATGGAAAATAAATTTTTAAAAACCTGCTGATTATGCTGAAGATCAGCTTGAGTTCTTAATAGTGATTTAATGGTTGTGATGTTCATTACACATCAGGAAACTAAATTGTTAGATAACTGTTTTTAGATCTTTACCACTAGTGGGGTAAATCAAAATTCAAAGTTTGGTCTTAAGGTGGCACCAAAGGAAAGACAATTAATTATAGATTATTCTCTGCATGGTGGCCATTTTAAGACATTCCAGGCTCAGATGATCAAGTTCAGATCTACATTGTCAGATTGTCATCAGTAAGCTAGACTTTGTCAACCTTAAACGTACTTAGCAGCCCAACCAATATGTGGCATTACCAATGTTAGCCACTTTTAGCTTATTATGATCACAGATATATTAGTATCAACATATGTCAGCCAATAAGTAACAAGTAAAAAGTAAAAAGTAAAGTAAAAATAGTACCGAATTGCAGTTCCCCCCAAAAATGTCAATTTTCAAAACTATAGCCAAGTTTTCATCCGTGTCATGATTTATTTGTTGAGTCTGTTTCCATTGCACTTTGTTGCATTTTGTGTTTATTGTTGCACCAACCTTTCCACTTCAGCCAAGTGTAACAACATTTTAGCAATATTTGGAATTAGAATTATTAGTAGAATTTCCTGAGTTTCCACTCAGATTTTTTTGTGTGCAAGTCGAAAATGTGCATGAAAACAGTTTTTTAAAAAAGTAATGTAATGTTATGTAAGTAATGTATCTTGGTCACAATTTGGCTATTGGCAATAGATACTTATCAAAAACATTTGTTTATGTTATGTGTTTATTATGATAAATATGAACATTAGCTGATATGTTCTCATCAGATATATAATAATATAACTTTAAAGTATTTGTGTTTTCCTCAAGAAGACCTTCATGAAGTGTGAGCTAAGCTGTACAGCTGACTGTTAGCAGGCCGAGTCAGCTCACTGCTGACACTGCTGTAAGAAGGTTACTGTACATGCTAAAAACTACTGAATGTTAACATACTGACATTTAGATAGCATGAAACACTTAGCATCAGAGAATGTTAACATGTTCATACTGACATATTAACATACAAACAGTTAGTAAGTAATGTTTACTCAATTATACTCCAGAACGTCTGGGTTGTTAGTCTATACCCTAATGTTTTTACATTACATTAAAAATACGCTCCATTATTTAAAAAATAATATAATATATCTAACAAGTGAAAAAATTAAATAGTGCTGATGTAATAAAATGTCCTACCTGTCGGAGGATGAAGCTGGTGGAGGTGGTGCTGCCGTCTGACCTCTTCAGTCGGCTGCGTCTGGAGTAAGTCCCTCTGTTAGCCTGGTGGGAACAAAACACACATATTAAATCCTCTCTTTCACCTTCTTTACTCGTGTCTCACATTTTTTGCTGTATTGTCCCTAAATTTATCCCTCACTCTCTTCTACACTAACTCAAGGACACCTTCCCCCCAGCAAGCCCATTAAAACACAGTTTCTCTGCCCCTGGGGTTGACAGGGGCAGCTGCCTCTTTTCCATTGTGATGACCCGATTACATGAAGTCAGTGTTTTCCTGCTTTATCAAACACTCATGACAAAATCAACAAGAAATTGCTTTTTACGTGAACATTTCTGGGATTCACAGACTCCCTTTATCCTGACCCACTTTCACATGCAGTAAATTGTTTCAGCGCTTGAGGAGCTAATGAGGTAACACTTCACCTGATATGCAGGAGGAGGGGGGAAATATGATAAATGACTTCACTTCTCAGCCTTTTGCACGCTGGAAGTGCGGCATCCTTTCCTCCATTAAAAATAATCTCCCCTACAAGCTTTTCTGAGGTTTACTTCATTCCCAGGACAGATGCAAATAAAAACTTGAGCACATCAGACAAGGCTTCCTAAGGGAGACAGGAGGGTGCATCCCTCCTACACAAGTCCAGCACTCTATATAACGAGTACCCTTTGTGTGGGGGACAGGAGCTATTCAGCCAGTGAAGCCTCAGATTAGACTGCTCACTTTAGATTATGCATTTACATATTACATTCATCTTCTTGATTAATACATTCATTAATTAAAGTGTGAAAAATTTCCATCACAGTTTTCTAAAGCCTAAGATGACATCCTCCAATTGCTTGTTTTGTCCAAAAGATCATAAGTCAGAGTCCACATACTCGCTTGCTCAGGAGCTTTTGACCGTATCACACAGTCCTCATCAGCAGATTGAGTTTGCTCAGTTGTCATGCAGCTGCAGATATTCAATCTTCCCATGATTATATGAGATGTTCATTTCAATAACACAAAAGACAAAGAAAACCATTCGTTGGTTTTCTTCGTCTTTTGTGTAAAAATGATTCAAATGATTAATCAATTACCAACAGTTTCTGATTTATTTCTTGTCTATAGACTGATCGATCAATAGACTAATTCTTTCAGCTCTACATTCATTGTATCACGAACACATCATGTTGTTTATCTCTCTGACTCTGTCTGCTGTTCTTGACACCATCTGTCTGTACACATACCTCTACCCACGATTATACTGCATATACTGTCTATTCAATAAATGATGAATTCCTTTATGATATACATAGCCAAGCACCTTCATACAGTGCTTAACATTCTCTACCTGACTTGCACTACTTATGTCTATCATTGTACCATGTTTATTCAATACATAGCTACTGTTAAAGTTATTAGAGCTATTAGAGTCAGAGGATCTAGTTTGAGTTCAGTCTCTTATTTCATGGCTTATTGTTGTATTTTCTTTCTAATCTCCTAGTTTGTTTTATGATTGATGTGCCCAATTTCCCTCTTCCTTTAATAAAATTCTCCATCTATCTATTTGGTTTGGGTGATATAATTATTCCATGAAATGATATAAATTTGTCTACCATCAGAAATGTTGTCATACCGTTAATACTGTGATATAGTCTTACCTTCAATATCTCAGGTTATTTAAGGACACTGTGGGCAATATTACAAATCAATAAGCAGGTTAGATTTATAGCTACTCTGGATGTTTATGTGATTTTTTGCATTAATGTGATGACCTACCTTGATCTGTCAGGTATTTCATTTGCTTGATTAACAAAAAAAATAAAAAAGAAAAGAAAAAAGACATTCCTGTCTGGTTACTTTAACCATTAACAGCTTTTCAACTGATTTTCCAGAAAAAAATACTGAATCAATAAATCAATATACTGTATCAATATCACCATATACAGTTCCATTTATCATTCCATTTAAAGGATTTTATCCATATCACCCTCTCATTTTATCTATATTTATCTATAAAACAAAACTTTCAAGAGGGATTTTTAGGCATTTAAGGACACTAACAGTAGAAGAAACTATTAATTACAGCCTTTTTCAGTTTTGACTGTATGGTAACATCTAGCCTTTTTGAAAAAGTGACCAGGTCCATCTCATGCATCATGAGTGGAGTTCCATCAGAGGATGTTGAATAATTAAGCATCCAATTTCATTTCTTTTAAAATAAATCACACTGTCAGCACACTGCAGGACCTGCTCTTCAGTTTGACTAATGACACCTCGGGGGCTCATTAGGAATTAGGAAAAATCCAGCTCCAGTCAAACAGAGAGCAGCTCAATGAGTTTATGTGTCCCTGATGATCAGGCTTCATTTTGTTAAATGTATTTTCAATGTTGAAGGTTTAGATACTGGTTTATCTGTATATTAGTCAAGTTTTCTTAGTTATATATGTATGGAATAATTGTATGTGTTGCAAAGTAACTGTATAAAGAGAAGAGAAGAGAAGAGAAGAGAAGAGAAGAGAAGAGAAGAGAAGAGAAGAGAAGAGAAGAGAAGAGAAGAGAAGAGAAGAGAAGAGAAGAGAAGTACCTGAAACACAGGCTTCTGCAGTCCCTCTCCTATCCCGTGTCGGGTATAGATGTGCCGGGACATCTCAGCCAGTTCGTCGGTCCAGGGCGGGGGCTGCCGCTCTGTGCCGCTCCACTGGAACTGCTGCTGCTCCGGTGTCGGATAGTGGACCGCCGGCTCCAGCTTTGCTTCGGTTCCGCCAACAGAAGAGAGAACCCTGGTGTATGCTGCTCGGCTGTGTCCACAGCTGAAGATGCGTCCTGCTCTGCAGTAACGCTGCACAGATGATGCTGGAGTATCCTCACATACCTAACATACCCCTCCCCCTACACTCCCAGCACACAGGGATACAGCAGTGCTGCGTTCAGGATGCAACATAAATATCAGCACTGTAACTGTAACTGCAACATGATGCACATAAGCACCCAGCTATAATATCTATCTAAACATATTGAAATGTACAGTAGACGTGCACGACTCTCCAGTAGGATACAGTGTATACTTAATTCTCACAGTTCTTTTCTCATCACATTTTACACTTACCATTTTATTTTTGTATCCTTGATGTCCATATTTTCTCTTTCTTCCACATTTTCATGTCCAGTATTGCTCCATTTTTCACATCTCATGTTTTGTATCAATCTTTAACATCTCTTACTTAATAATAACTGTATTGTACATGATTTCTACTCTATTTCAATGTCATTTTGCCTTCATTTGCCAAATTTGAAAAGGTCTTTTTCTCTGTTTTCATCCTTACTTTCACTATGCACTGCATAGTGTACTGTTTACAATTCTATATGCACAAATGCATCTTTGAATCTTGAGAATGTTAACAGACCAACTAGTTATCAAAAATATTCTCCTTACAGATGGATTTGACTTCCGAGGCTCTGCATGCAGTAGCCTACGTACATCTGGCACCATCTTTACAACTGATGTAACTGCTTTAATAGAAGACAGTGACTAGCAGCATGTAGGTGTTATAAGTTCGCATCACAAAGTATTGGAGGAATCCAAATAATGACCGTTTGAGCTGATTTGTTGAAAACCAATGAATGCTTATTCTATCAAACTCTATCTTATCTATTTTGGGGGGATGCTCCGAATCTAAATTGTGCTGGAATGACTCTGAACACCTGCTTCCCCTCTTTCTATACTATAATTGTATGAATCTGTCAATCATTTCGGGAGAATTTAATATACATAAAATGAAATGGTCTACATGGAAACCACCATAACATGTTTAAATTTGACTTCTTAATTTATAAAGCTACAAGAACCATCAGCATGTTAAAACATTGAAAAGTTAACATATTAGACGCTTGCTCTCGTATCTTTACTTCCTTCTTATCTGTATGTTTCTTTCTTTTTTTGTTTTAATGCACACCATGGTATATATGTTATGTAAGAAACATGCACAGCTGTTTGTTGAGGTTGTGCATGCTGCAAAAAAGTCACAATATCCTTTAATTTTTAATTGAAATATTACATATTTATATGCCCTGAAGCCAAACTGGGTTAGGTGTGTATAAACAGGTATAAACATTTATAGAGAAATGAATGAATGAAAGGATGGAAGGAATGAAATATCTTTATGCTTGTGTCAAATGTTGTCAAAGCTGCAGCTGATTGTAGCTCAGTGATTTAGGATTTATAAATACTGTAGTCCAAAAAAAAAAATCTTATCAGCAGGTGCCGTTGTTAATACCTTTGGTGGTTGTGTGATTAAAAGGGTTTAAGTATATGCATGTTGACAAGATGCACATTCTGATGGTGGCAGTTGGAGTTTACGAGGAGCATTTGAAGGCAGTATAAACTCTCCACCACTGCACCAGCATGACCTGGCATTTGGCTTGGACTTCACAGCCAGGTCATTTTCCTCAAGATACTATAAAAAACAACAACAAAATAACACTAAAACAAGAAGGAATAAAACAAATATATAAATACATAATAATGGTGATATAGTACATAGATAGATAGATATCATGCAAGCACTTTAACATGGATTTTGCGTATGAAAGGTGCTAAATAGATAAAGTTCATAATTATTATATTTATGCATTTATATATTTTTTAAAGACTTTTTACTTTCAACAGATGCAATAGGGCTGTTTTCACTTCACTTAAAAATAAAACAGGCCAGTTTTATCTCTTCAAATCCAATCAGGACAAACAACAGATGATAAAATCTGCTCAGTCGTCCTCAGCAGACAGAGCTACCAGCTGTGCTGTTTTCAGACAATCTCTCTGCAGGTCTGTGGAAAGCCTTTAGACTGTGTAGCCTGGTGGCATCCTGCAGGATAACCTGTGGCGTCTGGCCTTGGAAAAGTATTTCAAAGATCCCCAGTGCATCTTACTGAAGAGCAAGAACTATAAAAAGGCTTAGTTCAATGAATAAATCATGTCGCCTGAGTAATGATCATATTATTGGCTGGTTCGGCATGTGCAGCTGGTGGTGTGTGTAGGGAATATGAGGAGCTAATTAGGTGAACAGTGACTACTTTCAACCGTGTTCTTCTTAAATGTATAAATGTAATTACTTACATACATCCAGAAGAACTGCAGGAAGAACGGACCGCTCTCAACATGGGTCAGTGTTGGTTTTTTTTATTATTTCAAAAGGACATTTTAAGTTTGCTCTGTTACAAAAGCAGTTTTAAAATCCTGGATAAAGGAACTTTTCCTGGAATATTTTAAATATACAGAATTATACATAACCAGCGGATTCTGAGACAGAAGTTACCCTCCAACGTTGTGTCCATGTCATTCTTTGATTTCTACAGAAAAACAAGGCATCCAGTGGTAAATAAATGTTTACAAAGCTAAGGTGCAATGTCAATGTCACTGACAAAACCAGCTATTTTACATCTAATATACAATGCCTTTAATATGAGGCAAGTAAAGGAAATATAGACCGTTCTGGCTAGTTATAAGTATGGAGCTACTGCAAAAGACTGTAGAATCTATGAAAGCTGCTCCTTAATTTTAACCCCCAAAATTAAAGAAAAACAATAGGCTTGAAACATGATGTCTCACTCTCTCTCTTTTTTCATATTCAACAACTAATGATGTCTGAAAAAAAATGTTGCTCTGCTTACATTTTGCCTGGAGTTAAGTAAAAGCACAAGCAAAGTAATAATAATTACACATTCTCCAAACAATGAAAATTATACACATAATGTTTCAATATATATATAAATCAAAGTACAAGCAATGTCATCAGCAATTTTGAAATTGAAGTGTAGAGGCCTGAAACATCTTAGTCGTAGTCGTGCATTTGCATAAAACATGGGATCCCACCAGGTTCCACCACATGGAAGAAACCCCACACAGGAAGATGAGAGGCAGGAAGGTACTGATGTCATGAACAGATGCAGCATTTCAGCGGATGAATTAACACACAAAGAGATCCAACAAACTAAGTCTGTTTACCCTAAAAATCGGATGAAAAATCAGTTTCACTTCACGACGATGAAGAACCTATCAGGAGTAAGCCCTCGAACATGTACATGTAAAAAAAAAAAAAAAAATGCACACATACACACAAACAAAACATCACCTTAAATATCTTAAATGCAACCACAGAATGCATTACAAGGCAGTGAGTTTATGGAAAAGTCATTTTTTTTTGAAGCACTTACACAAATATAACTGTTAACATACATATCTGATAGCTGAAAAATAGAATTTGTACTTCAGAGATTCTCTTCAAACTGCAGATCAGCTAAAGTGATGGGATGCTGGTGAGGGAGAAAATGGAGCTCCTGCCTTTTAAATAATGACACCCACACTTTGTCCTGAAGCAAGCACATGTGCCCTGTCCCACAGATTTGATAAGTGCTGGCTTAGCAGAAAACACGAGCTCCCACATCATTTCAAAGTGTTCCAATCATTCAGTGCAAACCGCACTAAAGGACAAAGACATGATCAGAATCAGCTGGACCCTCCTTCAGATTTATCCACCTACAGACTTAAAAAAATAAGATGGCTTACGATTAAAAACTAAAAGAAGCTAAATCACAGATGAAGGACGTTTAGGCCGTGTCTACATTAATATGGATACATTAAAAATGCTGAAGGCTGATGGCCATACATGAACATTTTGGAGCAGATGCGTTTGTCCTGTCCACACTGCAATGTTTCTGCAGAAAGCTCTGTATTTTAAATCATCCGTCTTACAATTATCTGACTGATCTGCAGAAAACAGCTTGTGTAAAAACATTTCACTGGCTGCGACTGTGACTCAAGGCATATTTTTATACTTCAACTCTATCATAGTCAAGTCAATACAGTGATTTTGTATTGGGCTGAAAGTGCTGCCAAAATGCTTCTCATGCACATCAGTACTGTGGTTAAATGCATCCAGTGTGGACACTTACAGAGGACTGCAGCTGGAGCCGACATGTTGCTTTGGCTAGACAAGTTAGTATGAATAAAAAAGGCCAAAACTGAGAGAATTTCAAGATGTATCTGGCTTAGTGTGGACATGGCCTAACTCCTCAGAACAGGACGTGTTGAGTGAAAGCTATGAATAGTGTCAAATTGTGGCATATGCGAGTTGCTCAGTGTTGAAATATGGATTTTAAAATGCTAACTTGAATTAGGCAACAACTGTTCATTACATGGTCCTGTACTAGTGGGCAAACCCAACTCTTCTTCTGTGTTGACCTCTGAAGACCAGCGCCGCTCTCACTGTCAGCGGGGAAAAAAGCTCCTGACGCTGAGTACATGCACACAGACACAGTCCTGACTGATGCACAGCACACCTGCGTTTTATACACACCTCAGTTATTTCATATTGCCCAGGGTGTGTTCACTTCGGCTCGTCAGGGACAACAATGGCTATAGGAACGATCCTAAAGCAATTACCACACACACACACACACACACACACACACACAAACAGAAGAGAAGCCAAATGAACACACCACTAGAAAGTGAAATATCTGAGGTATGTATTCATCCCAGGTCAGTGGTCAGTCTGAGTTTTACAGGAGAGGCTGCTGATAATATGCTGCTTGCTGCTGCTGAGGAGCCTGGTGAGGGGGAGCAGCCACAGGATAGGAAACAGGAGGCATGCTGGAGTTGTGATAGGTCGACATGTCCATGGCAACGCCTGCCTGTGGTGGGTAAGGAGCTCCAGCTTGGTTCATGTACTGAGCGTTCATTCCACTGCTGTGAAGATAATACAGACTCTTAGTATCACCAGCAAATATATAAACTGAACCTTAACATGTAAAAATTATATCTTTTTTTTTTTTTTTTAATATGTGGCAAATACATCTTCAGTAGTTCTTTTCACGTCTTTTTTGAGTAGAGCAGTAATTCAACCTATACAAGATTCAAAGCTGCATCAAGCTTGTGGATGCTTGGAGTTTCTCTGGGACACGCTCCAGGAACAAAATGATCTATCAATCAATCTAGCTACTTGTACTCCATCCATCTGTCCACTTTCTGCTGCTAATGCACTCTACTTTCTGTACTCTTTCCCTACTTTTATACTGTCTATGAAAGAAAGCAGAATCAGTGGAACAGTGGACACAAAAGAACACCTATCCTTAGAAATGGCAATAAAGGACAGTTAAAAGCAAATGGATATAAGCCTTTCTGGCAAAAAAGCTGTCTACTTTTCACAGCTAAAAGCCCTAAAACTTTACACTCAGTTGTGAAATTTAGAAGTTGTACTATTTCTATATTACTGGCCAACAAGTGGGGAATCATGTTAGCTGTGATTTCTTGCGTGTAGAATAACTGATTTACATAAAGCAACTGTTTTTTTTAAAAAACAAACAAACAAAAAAACTAGAGTAACAGTAGCTTAGCTAAATATTCAGCCATGACTTTGAAAATCTTTTAGATAACACTAAGCTACGCTTTCTGTACTCCAACACAACAAACTCCTCCTAGCACTCCTCTCTCCAACTCTGTCATGGCTGAATATTTGGCTGATATTTGTCTTTGGAGCATCTCCTAAGAGTGGCACCAGGACAGACTTAAGGCTACAGACTGTTATGAGTTTATTGACAGCTGCACTGTGCGACATGGATCTAATAAACTTGGGTGCGACATCAAGTTTGATGTATGTAGACTGCACGATGATCACACCTACTGAATCATAGGCTACGACGCAAGTCAATATACAAGAAAACGTCATCAGCGTACGTCAATCATCTGCGCCGCTATAGTGGTAAACAATGGAGCTAAGCAAGAATAGAGCTTTCTATGCTACATCCTTCTTAGCGCGGCCATGATAACAGCTGGAGGACACATCATACAAACAAGGCTTCTGCTGCCACAACTCAACAAGATTTTCTTCTTTGATGGAATTCCAAACATTTTGTTTTGCTCATTTTACCTCCATCCTTTGGTTTAGCATCAGTGCCATGTTGATCAGTGCATCATTTCATGCTGCATTCCTATTGTTGTTTAGTAGACGTAGGTCGTAGCAGCAGTCACATTGTGAGATAGTTGTCCTAAATTTCTGACACTGTCAGAACTTGTCCCAGGCTATCTTTGGTCGCAAGACCATGACAACAGCCATGTTTGAACATCTCTCACAGTGCGATGTAGGAAACCGTTTCAGAGCCACAACCAAAGTAATTGCCACATTTCTTTCATGTTGGTCTTTTGTCTAGGACAGCCCAAAATCGCACAGTGTATACCCGGCTTTACGGATCTTGTTCCCAGTGTTTCTTACCTCATGTATGGAGGCTGAGCAGCTTGGCTGTTGGGTGGGGCTGAGACGTTGGGGGGCAGGGAATGCAGTGGTCCCGGCTGGTCATTGGGCAGAGTGTAGGGCTGAGCAGGGGGAACCTGGGGCATCGCTGAAGGCAGGTATGGACCGCCGGCTGGGCCGAGGTAGCCCTGAGCAGACCAGAGAGAGAGAGGCAGCTTGTCTTTATTGAGTGCTGAGAGGATGATGGATATCACAGTTTTTCCTTTCTTTACAAGATGTGGGGCCACCTCCCAACCCCCATGCCTTAGTAGTTAAAGCGCCCACCATTAACCTCAACATCATCGTTCCTTATTTCGCTCCCCTCATATCCCGTCATCTCTCTAATGTCACTATTTTGCCACCATTGTCGATTCTCTAAACTCCCACACTAACAAATCTGTTATCTCTCCTCTCTTTTAAGTAAAGGGCAGGTAGCAGCTTCTCACTTTCGCAGGTAAAATGACAGACATGGCCAGTGGCAAGTCATATCACCTAGTGCTACACCTCCATCACAGAATAAATTTCCTGATAGAAGTGGAAATTAAATATTATATACACAAATAAGGAGAGAAAACTAGTAAAAGAGTACAAATTAAAAACCTACTAAAACAGAAAAAAAACTACTTAACACTTTCATACAGTTCATACAGTAGCTGCTGTGGAAGATTATATAAAGTATGAAAATCAGAATCATATTTTTGTGATTTTAGATGCTCATGTATAAAAGGAATTCTTGTCACTGCAGGTGCACCTGTTTGAGAGTTTTAGAGTGCTTTGCCAAATAAAAAAAAAAATGATGAAGGGCAAATAAAAAGCTGAGCAGCTTTCTGGAGCTGACCTGCCCAGCGAATTGGACGTTTTTCTAAATCACTGGGGAGGGACAGTGACATCAATCATTATAGAGAAAACAGCCAGTGCCAAGAAAACCCAGGCAGCCTCCAACTCTCCAGGGAGGAAAAAAAAGGCTGATTGAATGTCAACCTATCAGGATGAGTCTAAGAAACAACTGCGTTACAGGTCGAATATAACACACACAAGAAAAGGGTGTGAGAGACAAAATATGACCAAAAAAAAGGTCAAGTATAATCACATAACTGCTCTGAATGATCCCCCCATCCTACATAAGTCTTCTGTTGTCTCCTTGAAATAATAAAGAATCACACTGACAGATCAATTGCATCAGTAGACAAAGAGCACACTCATTGTTGGTGTTCAATTATCCAGGGTACTCGCAGGTGGGTGCACACACACCTCCTCTTTAACACGCAAAGCCTCCAGCATTTATTGTTCTGAACTGTTGTATGATCAGTTGTATGTTATGTATGACTTAGCTCTGCTTTTTATTAAGAGGACAGAGATGAGACAGCTGCAGTAAACCAACAAGAATATTGAATAATATGATTTGAAATTGAACAGGAATACCTTCATTCATTCATTCTAGAGAGAAAATCCAGAGTAGACAGAGTTAATACATGAATTGGAACACAATCGAATGAAACAAGCTAAGCTAGCTTACGTCTGTTATTTTGTGCTCTGTCTTGTGTCCTTTTCATTTAGATCCATGCTGCTCTACAGCATTTTTGTTATTGATTTATTGATTATTTAGACAGTCTTACTGTGTTAATGTCCTTTGAGACAGAAAGTCCTTCCTTATGATTCAGAGCAACATAAATAAAAACATCCCACAGAAAATGTGAAAGAATCTCTTGTATTAAATGACAGCACAGAGGACAGCGTTTTTCTGACCTGCATGGCTACAGCTGAGTTGGTTGGTCCGTACTGCGTCTGCATCTTGGAATAGGGGGAGTAGAACGGAGCCTCGTTCATGAGCTTGTTGTAGAGCTCCAGGGCCTCCAGAACTTTCACGTTCAGCTCTGACAACTCTGAGTGTTTCCTGCAACATGAAGAGACACATTTAATGGACAATAAATATTTGTCTTTTGTATAACAGTGTAATTGGCCAAAAGATTTTCCCACTGAAGTTTCTCAATCATGGCCTTCTGAGGTCTTGACAGCCAAGGCTCCATCATTACTGTCATTATCCTAAAATTCATAGTAGCTGGAATGGATGTTAAATAATCTCACACACCTAGCTGGGGCTTAAACTGATCAGTTTTGATATACGTAGATACATAACAAGTCCATATGTAGCACACATTACCTGTCAATCTCCTGTAGCTTCTCATCAATCATCGGGTTCATCTGCTCACATGCACCTGTTCAGTCAAATATTCACCAGTTGGGGAGGGAAACAGAAACAGAATTAGAAAACAACACTGTAGCTTAGACCAACTGCAGCCGTCACTGGCAGAGCGGTTACATTTACACCAGCATTAAGGTTTATACCCTCCAGCTGGAGCAGCTCTGGGGAGTCAGGAGCCGGATCAGCAGGGTCTGCGTTCTGCAACAGTGCCAGCGTTCTGTCCATCTTCCCCTGCAGGAGGAAGAATGGAAATGGCAGGTTTAGGAGGGTAATTGAATTGAAGGCTTTTTTTTTTTTTTTTTTTTTTTTAAACACAAATGTACAGAACTGTGCAAGAGTTTTAGGCACTAAAACTAAAGGGAGGATGCTGTCCAAGATAATGTAATGAATGGCTTTTATTTATCAGTTAACGTCATACGAAGTTGAGTAAACAGCAGAAACTTAAAGTAAATCAATATCTGCTGTGAGCAGCTTTGCCTTTAAAACAGCAGCAGTTCTCCTCGGTTCACTTGAAAACAGTTTTTCATGGTAGCTTGCAGGTAGGTTGTTGTAACCATCCTGAAGAGAGAATGTTCTTCTGTGGGTTTATTATTTAGTTCATCTCAGGTGCTTCTTCATGTTAATCCCAGACTGACTCCATGATGTTGAGATCAGGGCTCTGTGGGGGCCAAACCATCTGTTGGAGGACTCATCATTCTTCTTGTTGCTGAAAATAGTTCTTTATGACTCTAGCTGAATGCTTGAGGTCATTGTCATGTCATGAATAAATTTGGATCCGATCAGACACCTCCGTGATGGTATTGCATAATGGATAAGAATTTTAACAACTAGGGTGCCTAAAACTTTTGCACAGTACTGTATGAGAGATTATTTAAGAAAGCAAACACTGGAATAATGTGAAAGATTTCATTTTACAAGACAGTTTTACTGCAAGATGTGTTTTCATGCACACACAGTTTCAGATAATAACAGTTATGATCACCAACTTTAAGGTTACTAGTGTGTAACTGGAAAGCAGCACTAGAAGAAAATCATTCATTTAAATATATTTGCTTGACACTGAGGCATATTTACAATGTTTTTCCAATCTATGTTTACAATCTTTGTACACCACTATCACAGGACTTTCACTCCAGACTTTGCAGAAGTGTTACCTCATCAATGAAGACGGGTTCAGGCTCCACTTTGGTTTCAATGCTCGTCTCTTCAGGACTGGCTGTCTTTTCGACATAAGCCACTGTGGAAGAAAAGCTTAAGTTAACTAACTAACTAACTTCCCCAGGTTTAAAATCAATAGGCTAAGGCTCATGCAGAGCTCTCATGCTTTGCACAGGTGAAGGGGTTACTGTATTCACTTTTAGATTAACAAAAAGACCTACCTGTCTCTGGTTCAGCGTTCAGATTGGTTGTGACAAAGTTGGAGGGGAATAGACCCACTCCTCTGTGGTTCTCTCCTTTCCACCAGTTTGGATCACTGGAAGCAAAAAAAAAGCCATGAAACATCAATGCATGAGCTTCAGAGAATAAGCAGCTCTGAACATTCAGAGCCACCATGATATAAAAATGTTTGATTAAATAAAAATGCATTCTGAACATATGGTGTCTGTGACTGATCTGCATAAATCTGTTGTTAAGTGGGTTATACTGAGTCTTCCAGTGTTTTCTCAGCTTTATTTGTGCAACAGACTTTGTTATGTTATTCAAATTGATATAAATCTACAGTGTATGGAGCAAATTTAGAGTATAAATCAAGAAGGTTGTATAAAATGATGCAGTTCTTTTAAGGCTGCTTGACTTATGATGATCACTGAGTGGAAATCAGTTTATGCACTTTGGTTATATCACTCCAAAAACACATATATACACACTATATGCTCACTATATTCTCAAGCTCTCATCTAACTGCATCTCTGAACTTGTGGGTTCAAAAACTGGACAAAATGAAACCAACACACGGCCATGTATAAATATATCCTATATTAAAAATTCTGAGATAATAAGATTTGGTTTCATACTCAGACATATTGTCAACAAACCCCCGGACATTACAAGCTTTATAATATAGGATTTATTGCATAAATGTTGTATTGGACTGCATGTACCTGAAGATGATGCTTGTCTGTATATCACAACATAAAAAAAATATAACTGCTTTTAACAAAACCAATTACAGTCTGACATGAATCTGTCATGAGTGATGATTGGACGTGTTTTGAAACATTACCTGTCATCCAAAACCAGGATGAGTTCTCCAGTTTTGAAGGTCAGCTCGTTATCTTCAGCCGCTTCAAAATCGTAAAGCGCGCGTACCTTCCGCGCCTCCTGTCCTCCGCTGCCGTTGGTGTAGTTCGGGGGGTCGGAGGTCACGGTCAGGGGTCGCGTCTCCGCCTGTTGCTTCTGCTCCTGCAGGGACAGCTCGATGGCTGGGGGAGGGAGGGAGGGAGGGAGGGATGGGTGGAGTTATGGATAGGAAGGAGAGAGGTGAAGAAGAGAGAGAGAAGAGGAAAAAAAAAGGATGTCTGTCAAATATCTGACACATATGGACACATCAGGACTCATCATTTTTGTTTTTTTCTTCCCTATTAGAATCCAAACAGCTCTCAGAGGATTGCTTGCATGTAGGATGAAACTAATCAATAATGTAGGCGACGAATCAACCTTTTGATGCATTGGAGCATAAAATCTGCTTAATAATTCAAACGGTTTACTCCTTCTAAAAACAAATATAGTTCAGAGCAAATCGGTACAAACTGAAAACAATAAGCCTCAGACAAATCCTAGATATTAATGATTGATGATGATGATACAGTTATATGCAGTGAATCATGGCTTTACCTTTAGCCAGGTCGTCATCATCATCAGTTGCTTTGCTCACAGCAGGTGTGCTGGCCTTTGCGCTGGAACCCTGTGGTCAACATAGACAGATAAGGTCAGGTCTGTGTGTGTCTGTATACATACAGGGATGAGTGAGACTGTAGCATAAAAGACTAGAGGTGAAAAGCAGATTTACAGTGATTGTGATGCCACCTGCAGTTGATGTTGGGTCCTACATGTTGGTGAGAAATGTGACTAGCCTTGAGACAGTAAACCGTCCACACAGCTGTCTCATTATCTTTTGTCTCAGATGACCCGAGGCAGCTCTCTGACATGGCAATGAGGTCAAAGTGGACAAAATAGGTCAACTGGATCTTACTGCTAGTGTTAAACAATGACTGTTCACACCCACATATTCACAGTGGGTGAAAGAGAGGCGGATTAAACAGAGTACAGGTCACGAGTGAGGGCAGCTTTTTTTTTTTTTTTTTTAAAGATTGTTTTGTATGGCACTTTTGTTTTATTTGACATTTTAACAGTACAATGAGAACAGTCTTGGAACCCATCGGCTATCTGACTGATGACGATTTAGCCTTTTGGGACAACGGCCAATATTTCAGGGCTTCCGGTGTAGCCGGCGGATATCCGGATGACGGATAATGATATCCAGGACAAGACTTCCTCTTCCATGTGTCGGTTGTTGTTTACAATCAAATTAGCAACTTGAGATGGTCCAGATGACATGTCAGCTGATCTGTATAACCAGATACAGATATATGAACGCAGATACATTTTTAAAAAGCTAATAAAAAGCTAAATCATCCTCAGACGATAGATGATGGGTTCCGAGATCGCATTTCAGCCAATGCCTTCCACCTCTTCTGCTCTCCACAGGGACTGTTTACCTGCATGCAACCAAAGCCTGCTCAAACATGATTGGTCAATACTACTCAGACTATAAACGGAAACCAGAAAGCTTGTGGTACCAAAATCTTGTCCCGTTGCCTACAGATTCTGCGTTTATATGCATCATATCTGTTTATACAGATTACAGTGAGACAGGAAACACAGAGGGAGGGGGGTAGTGACAAGTGACAAAGGTTCCTGGCCAGATACGTACAACCGGTATGTGTCTTTAAAGTCTAACACCATTCTACCACCAGGATGCCCCACGATTGAGAGCAAATTTCAGTGGATTATTGCAGAACTGAGAGGCAATCTTTGTGGTTAATTGTCTAGTTTTGAGTGATCGAACAAGCAAAGAACTAATGATCCCTGTAAGTGGAAATAGAACTTGTAAAAATGGCCGTTTGTCAGCAGTAAATATATCAGAGCAAATGCACAATGGAAAATCTCGGGGAAGGAAAAAGGAAGGAAAAACGTTGTGTAGGTACTGTTCAACGTTTCAGTATGAAAACAGTTAAACAACAGCGACTCATTTAAAGCTTTTAAAGCATCTTGATAGGGCTGAATCCAAACTGATAAAACTATTACACCATCTCTGCAGACTTGCAAAAAAACGGACAGTGGCTGCATACCTACCAACACATAGTGGTTTAATGGGTTCATTAATATTGATTTAATGTCTAATTCACCTTAGAAACAGCTTGAGTCACACTACCTGCTGCTGTTTGCTCATCGGCGTCTAGAGATTAAATGTCATACCTGCTGCCTCATGTGCCACCTGCTCTTTATTAAAGCAGGTTTCTCCACTCTGCCCCTCCCACAACTTAATAACGCTGCACACCGCCACCAAACAGAGCACGGCCCGTAGCAACACAGAGGGGATGAGAGAGCAAATTAAACTCAAGGGGTTTCAGGTGATTCTTATAAAAGACACAGTGATGTTTAATAGTCTATGTATACTGTAAACAGATGGAAATGGATCAGTTGTACAGTGTGTTGTATGTATTTGTCTGACATTGTGGATTATTTGTCCAGATTTGTGTATTTATTTTAATTATTAAGTGTTTACCTGACTGGATTATTCAGGATTACATCATTAGACACAAATCTGCAAACATTTTTTTACTTTCTTATGGATCCCTCTTTTCTCCCTTTAAATATCATTTTGAAAATGGCAAAACAAACTCAAAACCATTTCACATCTAAAAGAGGAAAAGCCCTCAATAAACAGCACACAACCAAAACCACCGTCTGCAGAGAAGCTACGACAACAACTGATACAGATGTAGGTCAGCTACTTTACGAGAACCTGAGAGCAAAGTTCACTTCAAACCTTGACACATATAAAAAAGGCCGTTATGTAACGAATCATAATGCAGGGATGTCAAACAAAGAAAAGGAGAGAAAGCAGGAATCGGCTCTGTCTACTACAATCACAAAGAAAGTCCTGATCCCAGAACATACACACACACACACACACACACACACACACACACACACACACAAAACCACTAAATTATGTGAAATATGTGAAGAGGAAATTCCACTGTAAGCTCTCGCCATGTAAACGCAGACAGACAAGCTCCACCCAGCCTGAACCTTCACACCGGCCACACGCTGGTCTCCAGTGAAACCACAGCCATGACAACAGCCTGAGGCTACACAGAAGCCATACACACACACACTTATTTTGTTGCTGTGACCAGGATAAAGAAACCAGCAAAACAAAGGTGTAGGAGAGAGAACTGTGAAGAGAGTAGTAGCTGCTAACAGATGACTTTGTTGAATGATACTCAAATATGAGAGAAAATATTGCTTAATCTGGCTGTGGCTGTTTTCCATTTGTTTTCCAAATTATAATTCCTGTTTGGAAAAAGCTGACTATTATAATGGTGATAGTGGAAGGTGAAATTTGGGATTTACCAAAACATGTGGAACTGTAGGTTTACTTCCAAACTAGGGCTAGGGTTAGAGGCTACCCATAAATGTCAAAGAGATGAAGAGATTAGGGTGTACCTTTTTTTGCCCATTGAGATGAATTGTTTTGTTTTATTAAAAACATTTTTTTTTGAAAAGATGTTTGTCACATGACTAAATGATAGGCTGCACATAAAGAAACTGGAAACAATGCAATGCACGTGATGTAATGTGATGTGAACATACTTGTGAGGATGCGGTGGGGAAGCTGATGCCTTCCTCTTTCAGAGACTTGATGGTGGCGCTGATCAGGCTGAGCTGTGGATCCTTCTGGAAAGTTTCAGCCCACTCCACCATCAGAGCCTTCAGCTTTTCACACACCTTCGGGTGGGCCTACAGAGGACGTGCAAACAAAACAGCTGTGTAAGCTTTCTCCTGTGTGTCTGTCACCTGTGCTAGAAGAAGATGCTAATGGTTGCCCGATAACAGTTAACACTTTTGATCTTTCAGCCAAATTTCCTCAGAATGTTCAGGGAGTACATGTGTGAGGCAAAGGAGAGATATCACAAAAGGGAGATGAAGTTGTAAAATGGGAGCAGTGAGCAAAAAAAAAGGATACACACCCTGTTCAGCACAGTGCGTACTTCACTGGAAAACTCTCTTGAGCAGATTTCCAAGTGAAATATTTTGCCACAGTTTGACACACAGGCACCCAGCAACTGTAAGAGAAGTAGTTGAAATGGTAAAAATGAGATTAAACACCACTTATATAGTGTATTAAACTAAAAAAAACTATAACAATGTATTTCAACAAAGCACACGCTCACGCTACTGAATTATTCATAACATATATTAATAGCAGGTGAAGCTTTTGCAATAAATGGTTTATCATTATAGGGTTTTAGTTGTCTGAATGAGTGAATGCAGAGGTTTAAAAATAGAGCAGGATCATGTGACAGTCTTTTGCTCATGATGACTCAGTCAGAGAAACAGCTCTCATACTCCTCATCTCTGTTCCATCTTCACACTATGAAATGTTCCAATTTCCTGTATGGCTTTAAAAATGGGAATATTACATCAATTATAGCTCAACTGCAGCAAAAATGTGTTGGTGGTAAATGGATATTTTGACCATCTGCTGGAGAAAAGTGAAGAAAAACATATGTGTGGGATAATCATGGTGTTGTAGCTCATCGGTTGATTTGATATTATTAGATTTTGAGTTCACAGGAAGAGAATTTATTCTTAACATAATTTCTAGTTACTTTTTGCTAAGTGCATTTTCATAAAATTGGTCTTTTTTTAATGTAAAACTGTCAGAAGAGTTTGAGCAGAAATGGAAGGATGCATTCACTGATGATGGCAACAACATGCAGCTCCTGTTATTCTGTTGGCTAGAGAAGGTCATACACAGTAGACTTCTTGATGGCATGGTTATCCAAGATTCCCCTTTTGGAAAATAGTCTGTAAAATTTTGTGGTGTGAAAGCACAGTAACAAACTCACATTAAGGGCCTGCATGGCAACATGTGGCACTTTGTGGTTGACTCTTTTCATAATGGATCTCAGACTGTCCTTTGGCCTGAAAGAGAATAGAGTAGAAATTACTGCTTTAAACAAGAATCACTAAAAAACACACAGCAAAGACGCACAGCTCCTGATACGATCTAGTGTAGAGTATTTGCTCTATGTGTCAAACAATCCTACTGTACTGAGAGAGGCTCTTTGAACCACAGTTCTGCTAAAATTCTAACAAGCTCTTCCATGATTCCAGCTTACCCATTGGACGTCGTTCCAATCTTATCACAGATGTCCATAATGAGGCCCCAGTCATCTGTTGTGTTGTTTTCATTGGTTGCCTTCTCTGTAAATGTCAAACAGGGATATATAAATGGTCCAATGAGAAGACATATTCAGTGAAATCCCAGCTGCTTTTCTTCACACACATTTGTGGGCAGACATGCCAATCACAGTGAGTTAGTGTTATTTTACTAATGAATGACAACCATCTGTGAACTGCCACATTTTAAACTAGTTAATGGTATACCAGCAGGTCAGGTTGAAGTTTAAAGAAATCTTGGAAGAGTGATGTAAGTTATTTAAATGTAAAATGAGAACTTCGCAACATTTCCCCCAATAAATTGTTCTGCCAAGATGTCGACACATCTCATCTTGTGATCAGTTTACTTAGTAGGTGACAGTCTAAACAACAAGCATTAAATATGTTGCATTCACTGTGTGCATTAAAGATCAATGTTTTTGACGATGTGGTCTTGGTTTAAAAGGCTGATTCAGCTTTGTGATAAGATTCTATAGAACATCCTGTTTTGTAATGTGCTCACAGGAAATCACTCATATACATAAACTCATAGTAAACCCTGTCATAACACTCGACGTCCTGACTATACAACAAGCACTACACAGTCCACTATTGTCCATCCATAACTGCTATATTATCCTGGAACAAGGACTGTGGTGTTGCAGGGAGAGAAAAACTTGGTGAGAGGTGATTAAATTTGCATGACAATTTGCATGATAACACATTCGGTGATGTTATGAGTCATGTCTGCAACACAAATGACCAAGCTAAAACATCATAATTCACGGTAGTAGAAGAGTCTTGACCAATACTGAAGCAGTTAGTCCATTAATCGATTAGTTGATCAACACAAAAATAGTAGCCTAATTGCCAACAACAGGACAGCAAATGTGCCTATTAATTTTCATTTTCATCATCTGTTAATGTACAGATTATTTTCTTATTTAATAGATCAATCATTTAGCTATAAAATGTCATAAAATGATGAATAATGCCCATCATGCTAATTTTTAACGCCAAGGTGATGTCTTCAAATACCTTGCTTGGTCCAACCAACACTTTTGTTAAATTAGCATTTAAAATATTTTACTCAATCACATTATACACTGAAAAATGACAGATTCTCACAAGTGAGGGGTTTTTAATCAATCCAAGGCAGGGCTGCGTGATATGGACAAAATCAAGTATCACAATATTTTTAACCAAATACCTCGATATCGATATTGCGACAGTATTGTAGGGATGACTACTGGTGCTTTCACTAAATATTTACACCATGGGATTTTTGAGTAATGTGGATATAATGACTAAGTAAATAAAGACAAACAATACAACAGCTGCAACAGTCTGGTAAATTCAGAAAATGACATCACTTTACTGCAATGCAGCTTTTAAAACCCAGGAAAAGACAACACTTATACCATATCATGATATTACGATATTCAAAATCTAGGAGGATATCTAATCTCATATCACAATATCGATATAGTATATTGCCCAGCCCTAATCTAAGGTGAATATCCGAGGGGGGTTTTAATTGTTCTGGGGAATTCCAAAGAGCATTCTCACTATCGACCTCATTTTACACACTTACGTTAATCATCAATGTAAAAGCAAATAATTAAAAGGTTACTGTAAATGGAGAATTGTTAGTGAGTTTCTGCTCTTCTGATTCGGGATCATGTGACTGTGCGGCCAGTCACGGTGAGTATTAATCACACTTAAAGTTTGCGTTAGTTACCAATCAATCACTCATCCTAGCAACTAGACTGATCGATAAACTTCATGGAAGCTGTTGACAACCAGCCAGTTTATCACCTACCCACTGGGAAGGTGGCTGAGACTTGGATGTTGTTGTTGTTAATACTCAAATGGTCCCTGTTGAATAAACTTACAAGGCTACAACCAACTAACTCATGCTAAGCTAACGTTAGCTTCAAGTACTGCTGGCCGTCTCGTTAGCTAACAGCTAGCTGTGACACACCAAACACGACAAACAAGCAGCTATTCACTTACCCACATCTTGATCAAATGGATTTTGGGAAAATAACGGCATACTAACAGCTTAAAACAGTTACACTATTAGAAGAAAGGAAAGTTGTGTTGTTCTCCGGGCTAAACCTAAACAAATAGCTCTTCCGTGTCCATTAAAATCACACTAGTTGCTCTTCCGGAAACTTGGCTGCCTTCAATAACGCCTGAACATTTATTTTTGAGTGTAAGAATTGTACTAGGCAAAAGGTTTTTGTTTTTATATATATTTTTAGCAGGTTTAATTATTTTTTAAAATTATTGTATAGAAGGACATTAACAGAAAATTATCTCCGCACGATATTTGGCACTTGAATTTAACAGCTCTGTCTAGTCTGCATGAAAACAAGCGAAATACTGACATCTAATGGAAAGAAGAGGGTTTTTTTCACAATATCCAGTCCAGGCACAAAGTATTGGTCCCATCCAAGGACATTAGATTGGAAATGAAACTATAAGTTTGTGTGACTGTGATTCAGCTCTAATTTGACGGTACAGTTTGGTACCTGAAGCCCTTGTTATACACAGTCCCCCAGAATCTGAACAATGCAGCGGGATGAAGCTCTTTAGCATATAGCACCAAGAAGTTTGTAAGGACCAAACATTTAAGACCCCCAAAACGACCCCAAGATAAGTCAGTTTTATTTGTTGACCTATAGCCCAATTTCACAAATCACAAATTTACCTAAGGGGCTTTGCAGTGTTTGCAATACAACATCTTCTATCCGTATAGACCTTCAGTTCAAATAAGGAAAATCTTCCCCTCCTAATCATTTCATTTTATATTCATTTGGGGTTTTTTATCTGACTGTTTTTTTATACTGCTTTCACAAGGCTGTTGAAAGCTCCCTTTAAAATTCAATTTTATTGCATTAGAAAAAGTGCAGCAATTAAAGCCCAACTTGGCCAGGTATAGAGGCATCAATTGTACCCGACAAAGAGCCAGTTTGGGTCCCTGGGAGGCAGTAATCACAACTACATGACTCAGCACATGAACAAGACAGATAGATGTGCACACTGGTTGCTTGCACTTGTTGTTTATTGCCATGTTTTGAGATATGCATAAAATACAGTGACTGTGGAAATGTTTGGTGTCTGATGAAGATCTTTGACTGGTCAAGGCAGTGTCATAAAAATAATATTTTGTACCAAAGTGCACCAGAAGATGAGACTTTATTGATCCCCAGAGGGAAAAAAACATCTTACAGCAGAACAGGAAATCTAGCGATGCCGGAAACAGATACAAACTAAAAGTATTAAAGACAACAAAATAAGGAGTTAAGTAAATCGAATTCAATCTATATACATCATATGTATCATATTCATCCTGAACATTACAGTATGTAGGCTGTATACATGACCTGACTTGTGGATAGTAAAAAAAATGTGCAAAATAATGTTATTCCACACATACATATACACACATGCATCACATGTGTGTGTGTGTGTGTGTGTATATATGGTGTAATATACTGTCAGAGTCCAGAGCTCTGGAGGATGATGGAGTGTGTGGGATGGGATGGTGATGGTGGTACTATTCTACTTTAGTGTGTCAGTTAGTTTGTGGTAATTTGATTATACATACATTTATTTGGGACTATGTCCAATTAAAGCGTAATATCAACTGAAATATTAAACTAGTTTCTGACGCCCCTCCACATGGCATGACAAAATGTCAAATGTAGGAATCATCATATGGCTCCTATAATTTTGGTTTATATTGTGCTTAGTTGTGCATATTCTCATACAAATGTGTAGTTAATCCAATTACTGTGAACCTGGAGCCATTGGAGAGTTTCCCGTTCTCACACATGGGCGCCTGTTATTGCGTAAATATACTGGGGGCGCGCAGTAGGGGGCGCGCTTCTCAAACAGCATCTCATACAATCAGGTGAACTGACACAAACTGAACATAGATTTTAAGATAGTTAGAGCTCTATAATTCCTATTCCAGTCTGCGGACACTCAAGAAGCCGAGCAGCTGGATTTAATTCACGCACGAATAAATAGTCAAAAATAAATAGCTTAAATAAACAAATACATCTGCACATCACAAGGACGTTGCCCCGACGTCTTCAGGTGATATAGATATTTGAGTGAGAGCGTCTCTAAATGAAGGCGGAAGTTGTTTTTTTTATGCTTGTTTAGCAGTAGATTTACCAACAAGACAAGTCAGCATGTCTGAGTAAGAGAGAACCAACAAATTAAAAAAACAAACCCAAACCATAGCTAAATAAATTAAAAACAAGAAAATAAATTAAAATATATAAATTGTAAATAATACAATAAATAAAGTTAAAAAGATACATTAATACATATCGGTCTTCAATTTGAATTAAAGGTTCATACATTTAGGGTCTATTCTTTTGTAAACTTCCATATTTCAGCAGATGTTTTGAATTCATACACATCTCAGGGGTTTAAATACAAAAAGCAGTGAAATGGGTTTCATACATTTGGCTTTGTGTATAGATTTAAATATTGTGTATGTGTATTTAAACGAAGACGGAAGTGATGAGGAGGTGATGAGGAAGTGCTCTCGCTTTTGGGACGACACTTCCTGACTTTAGCCCCCTTTCGTTTCCTGACAGCCGCCGTCGTCCAGGACCAAAGACCGCTGAGGGCTCCAGTCATGTCGGCAGCTGCTCCGGGGACCAGCAAGGCGGCTCACAGCGATGTGGCCCCGAAGAAAAAGAAGGGACCCGGTGCCCTGGCTACTGCCTACCTGGTCATTTACAACGTTGTTATGACGGCGGGGTAGGTAGCATGTTTCCTCGTGCTAATGCTGCTAGTGTGTGTGTGTGTGTGTGTGTGTGTGTGTGTGTGTGTGTGTGTGTGTGTGTGTGTGTGTGTGTGTGTCCTGTTTGACAAGACAGCACTGATAATAATGCGAGCAACAACATTTTCCCGTCGTACTTTTATGCGTTATTTTTGCAGTATTTTTGCGTTATTAATCTGTAACTTCTCATGTAGCTGGTGTTGGAGACGCTGCTGTGTTGTGAAATAACTTTAAATTAGTCTCCTAACGTCCAGCAGCTTATACAGATTAACGGCAGCCGACTGGCGTGACGCGTCTCCACCGCACACTATATAGAGTAATTATATTAAGACACAGATGGTTCATTGTCTACAGATAAATGTGTTTTTTCTTCTTGCTTTGTCATGTTAATTTATACAGGGCAACGACTCAGTCTGACATTTGAATTTTATTAATGTGCACATATAAAAATTAAAAATAACGTGCAGGGAGAATGAAAAAAGCCCCCTGTAATACATTTATAGTCAGGTTATAATACAAGAAACAAAACATAATGATAAAATAGAGTCTTTTGTATATGTGTTCTGCAGGACTTTAACGAACATGTAATTTAAACCAAATAAGCAAAAAGTTAAGATTAGAACAATATAACTATTAGATGGTTAACTAGTAGTGACAGAAAATCAGTTTGCAACAATGACAATCACTGAAAATGTTAAATAAAACAAAAAAAGTCAAATATTGGCTGGCTGCAGAATTCACCTTGAGCTTTCAAAACTTGCAATGGAGATATTTTTCACTATGTTTGCACATTTCATAGACTAACCAATTTAATTGAAAAAATAATCAATAGATTAATTGATAATGTAAATACAATAATAGTTATTTGCAGCCTGAGTGAGGACCCATGTATCATATTGAAAATATCATAGTGTAATGTTTGGGAAGATGAGGACTAGGTGAACGTTTGGTTGAGTAAGGGAACCCTTGAATTTAATTTTATTTCAGAATGTAAGGATAAAAGTATGTTTGCCACTATAAACTCCACTATGACTAGTTCAGCATCGGTAATTATAAGTAAACAGTGTTGGTTATTAGATGTAACTTTCTGGATTTTAATCCGTTTTGAATGATTACAGCTCCATTTGTATTAAAGCAGGCTAGATGTGCACCATACGCCTGTTTTATAACCTCCGTTGTTTGGTCAAGATACTTTTGTTAAATTTAACAGGTAATAATCTTGGGACATGAACTGATAAATCTCTCTTTACCAGTTTTATTGCTGTGATTTTTAGACTGTTGCACAATTGAATGGTGGGTGTTGTTTGCTCACTGTTCCAACCAGTTAGGTCACATTGTGTCCCTCCCTGCGTCGATGGGCCTTACAGTGCTTACTTTGTATTGAGCACAAGTTAGGGTGTCACACGCACACACACACACACACACAAATACCAGTTTTCGCTGTTCAACTGCAGTGTCTGTATTCTGATACTGCCACAGCAGCTCAGCAGGCGTGTTTAGTTTCTGTCCTGACTGTGGTTGAGGCCTAACAGACACGTCCTCCAATCTGTGAAACCTACGTGTGAATTGAAACTACCACAGGATCCCCCGGTCCTGCTGAGGTCTCCTCTAGCAGCTCTACCACAGCTAGTATCTCCACCAGCTCTGCTCTGTGGCTGACCTCTGGCTTCCTTATTGAGGGGACAAGCTCCATCTGAATAGTGTAATGCATTAGATTACATCATTATGATTATTTGTGATGAAACTCTTGTCCTGCAACAGCTCTCCATCTACAAATATGGCTCCTCTTGCCCAGTGTGAACATTGCACCTACTGTAGTTCTTTATCGTTACACAAAATTGAAACTTATTCATTATATGGCTCATAATATAGGTAATAGATTGTGTCAAAATTATTGATTTGTGATATATCAGCATGGCTGATATTTGTATGATTATTGATGATATCTGTCAAAAGTTGCATTTGCTTTGCAGGAACTGTAATATTTTAAAGGGTGTATTTTTATTTATACTTGATCTTTATTTTTTTAAATACTGGTTTAAGATATTATTGTATTCATTTTTATTATTATAGTTTCAGTTTTTGTTGAGATTGCCAGAAAGGTGATAATTCTACTTTATATTTATTATTGAGGTCGTAGTGGGAGGTGGTGGTGTACTGGACTGTATTATATTGAACGGTGTTCCTAATATTTTGTCCACTCCATTAACATATATGAGGAAGGCAAAATATTAGGAACACTTTTCAATAATGATAGCATTAGATTGCACAGGTGTCCCAATGAAGAGGCCGTTTAGTGTATTTACATCTGTTATAATCTTTGGTAATAAAGTTTATTGTTCAGCTGCTAAATAATATTCTGACCCAGACATATTTATATCACAGCTGTTAAATAACCAAATTAGAGGAAGACTCGACATTCATTAACATTGGACGGTATATTGAAAGTATTATTTTTAAATATCTATATAGATGTTGGCCCTCAAATATCCAGTATCCATGTGTGTCAAAACAGTCGCTGATTGGTTAAGACCCAAACCACATGACTGCAGCGTCCATAGTTGACTTCCAGCTGGACCTGTGTTACATGTCTCTCTACCCGTGTTTCCTGTTTCTTTCTGCACTTTCAACTATCAAAATTTAAAAAAAAAGCCATAATGCCAAAAAAAAAGACCTTTTAAAAAATGCATTCAGTAGTTCTCTATCATAGAAACATTGCACTTCCTTTCATTGCAGAATCCTTTTTTTTCATATAGAAACAGCACATTAACTGATAAGATTGTCTGGTGGATCCGTTCAACTTGTTCAATGACTATACTGTGTTTTTTTTCTCTCTTCTTCTCCTCCAGGTGGCTGGTGATAGCTGTGGGTCTGGTCAGAGCTTACCTGGCCAGAGGCAGCTACCACGGGCTCTACTACTCCATAGAGAAGCCACTTAAGTTCTTTCAGACCGGAGCTATTCTAGAGGTGAGATAAGCACAGGGGACTGAGCGATAATACCACAATCAAATATGATATCACAGTGTTTATTAATAAATATGTGTAGAGATGCAGCAGCAGTCAAACGTTTGGATGCAATTTTACTATTTTCTACATGGTAGAACAATACTGAAGACATCTATGAAATAACAACTGTAGATTTATATTCCATACATGTTATTTCACAGTCTTGATGTCTTCAGTTTTGTTCTACAATGTAGAAAATAGTAAAAATAAAGAAAAACCCTTGAATGAGTAGATGTGTCCAGAGTTTGGAGTGGTGTGTGTGTAGTGAGGGAAGACATCAGACACATTTATTACAGTAACAGTACAGTCACTTAATGGTTTCACAGCAATCCAGTAATTATACAATGGAGTGAATAATTAATGGAAACCTCTGCTAAGATATGTGTTTGTTTTCCAGTTGCTTAATGGATAAATGAACCAGTGAAGCAGTCAGACAAAAATTGGTTTACTTTTTAATCTCATCCTGTTTCAACTGCCAGAAATATCATAAAGCCATTAAAAAGTGCTTGAGTCTTGGGATCCAGGTCTGGATGTGTAGAGGCACTGACTGATACTGTACAGGGTTTGGTATGTCCTGGTAACAGCATGCCAGGCTACATAGTGTTAAAGGCACAGCAGCAAAAAAATACTTTTATAATTGACATGACTTGTTGTAAGATTTCAATCTAATTAAAAAATAAAGTATTTCTGAACAGTTGGGAGATGAAGTTCCTTGCTGTTTTTCAAAATGATGTAAAAGAGAGTTGGGTTGTCTCCTCACGTGTGTTAAAAGTGCACATACACAGACATGCACATGTACACTAACACACACATGCATGTGTATAGTGCAAAGGTTAGGCAGCATGAGGTGTTTCAGTGATCCTGTCCAGACACACAGTGATAAGAGACTTACTTTGTTTAACATCACTATCTTCCATTCATTAAATAATCTGCACAGTCTGAACATAACAGGCACGCTGTTATTTAATCTATCTTAACAGTGTCATTGTCAGTCGCACACACACACACACACGACACGTTATGTAGAAATAGTAAGTCCGTTTTATGAAATGTTGTGAAATTCAAGTAAATACATTTTCAGATATACACAGCATTAATCCAAAAGCAAAAATATGAAACTATACACAGAAAGCAGGAGATGTATCGTGTTCCTCTAGACTGTGTAAGTCGTCCTGCGCTCCTCTGCCAGCAGCATGTTGGGTAATTTTCTGTTATCTCTTTGTTTCACAGATACTGCACTGTGCTGTAGGTGAGTTTCTCTTCAGCCTCCGCCCTCAACCTCCACACAGACTGCTTCAGAGAAATGATCAGAAACCTTTTTTACTTTCAGATATTTGTGATTCATATGTGACTTTTCAGGATATTGCGCCTCTCATAACAATTTGACTAAATGTTCATTCAAGATGTGACGTTAAGCTGTATGGAACCACCAATCAAAAAATACTTTTAAGTTTTGATTTCTGGAAAGAATAATTACCAGGTTGACAGGTTGAACATCTTTGACAACACTAGTGATCCATTAAAAGTTCTTTTGACTGGTGAAAACGTATTTGCAGATATCGTATCTCAACTTACTGTAACTAGTAAAGAGTGTAGTGGCAGATAGCTTGAATTATGACTTTCACTGGTCACATTGTTATCATGACTCATCAGATTTGTAGATGTATCTCCGATATGAATGTGTACAGACAGACAAAGCCTTTTCATATTTGAAGTGTTTGCCAAAGAGAGAGCGGAGAAGCTGTTGACTCTCATGGCGTTAATGTGATGAGGAGCGATCGGCTCTCGCCTGGTTGCCTCGCTGCGCTTCACAGTCCATTCTCTTCATTATCTGGAGGCTACGGCTAGCTGACCTTTCCCACTCAGCCCACACACACACACACACACACACACACACACATACATGCACACACGCAGACCTTCAGCAATAGGTTCTGCTCTAATGGTTGGTTGAAGACGCTGCATCTACATTCCATTGACACAATCACCAATCAAACCATTTGCTGCTAACATGCTGTCGAGTGAACACATACAGAGACCCGGTTCTCTGTAAACAGCCTTTTTTTACTTTTTCCAATATTACTTCTAGTATTTCATGTTATTGAGGCTTGTGCAACTTTCTATTATATTTTTCTAGAAAGCTATATTTACATTTTATAACAACAGTGACTAAGAAACAGTATTATATTGATATTATATTTCGGCGGTAGGTGACAGAGCCTACACTGATCCAGCGTATCAGAACAGAGCATCACTCATACACAAACTAATTCACATATGTGTTTGGTGTGTGTGTGTTTGTGTTGTGTGTGTGTGTGTGTGTGTGTGTGTGTGTGTGTGTGTGTGTGGTGCTCCAGGAATCGTACCCTCCTCTGTGGTCCTGACTGGATTCCAGGTCATGTCCCGGGTCTTCCTCACCTGGGCCGTCACACACAGTGTCAGGGAGGTAAGATCTGTCGTCTGCATTACACACACACACACAAGGGTGCAACATATAATCTGTGAAATGTACATTGTATGAATGACATAGTGATGTAAAAAGTCAGATGGCTTTGTTTGTAAGTGACCACCTGATGTACTGTTTGCCCTGTTAATAGATCAGAGAGGAGTAAACATGTAAGTAACATGAGATGCTGAGTTTCGATACAGTCGGCTACATGTATTGGATGTTTGAAATGTTTGTTCTTGCTTGTGTGTATTGTACGATGCTGTACTGACATTTTTCTCAAGCTGTTCTCTCTTTGACTTGTTTGTCAATGTGTGGAAACCCTATTCGTATTGTGAGTGTGTGTCGAGAACTCTGTTTTTAACATCGAACTTGCATTTTTTTTGAAAACCTAATATCTGAGGACCGTGACCGGCGAGCTGCAGTGTGATCTGATCTGTGAGCATCTGAAACAAACAGCATGGTTCTGCAATGAAAAGTCTAGATTAGCCTACAGCAGAGTAACTACGGCGGCATGATGCAAAGCCTGTCCATTGCTCTGTCATCCTCCTCCCATCATGCTTTGTGTGTGTGTCTGTGTGTGTGTGTGTGTGTGTTCCTGCAGGTGCAGAGTGAGGATAGCGTGCTGCTGTTTGTCACAGCCTGGACCGTGACGGAGATCATTCGCTACTCTTTCTACACGTTCAGCCTGCTCAATCACTTGCCGTACCTCATCAAATGGGCAAGGTAGGAAAATCAGTGTGAGAGAGGTGTCAAAGCAGGACATGTCTGTAGCTTAGTAGCAAAACATGAATAAACAACCAAACTGATCAGAGCTGGGTCAAACCTCAATACTTGTTGAAGAAATGAAGAAATGATGTGAAGTTGTGAAAACGCCAAACGTTTGATGATTATTTCGCTTCTTTGATGAGACATTTTGTTGATTAAGGCCATAATTTGATCATATTTATACTGCATTATGACTGCAACTAATGAGTAGTTCCCAACTCTCTCCCATCATTTCCTGTTGTCTTTCATCTGCTGACTGTAATAACAGCCCCCCCTCCCCATCCACTCCTCTCTCACCAAAAGATTATTTTTGAAATTCCAGTGATATGTGACAAAGAAAAGCAGCAAATCTTCACGTTTGAAAAAGTTAAAACTAGCAAATGTTTGGTAATTTTTGCTGGAAAAACTGAGCTGAAATAATTAACTTATTATCAAAACAGTTGCCAATTACTTTTCTGTTGACTGACTAATCATTTCTTATCAAGTATTTGAGAAGTTTGGTATGTGTTTATACTCTGTAGTTCAGAGACAAGATGTTCAACAACAGTGTTGATAATCAATTAATCATTGAAGTCACTTATGAAGCAAAACATGTCAAACGTTCTCTCTCCTTCCAGCTTCTGAAATGTGAGAACTTGTTGCTTTTCTCTGTTTTATGTCATTTTGAATTCTCTGGCAAAGCAAGCATCTTGAAGATGTCACATCATGTTCCAGGAAATTGTGATGGTTTTTAAAAGACAAAATCAGTTATTTGGAAAAAATAGTTGATGAAAATAATCATTCGTTGCAGCTGTAGTACTCAGCAAAGTATGTTTGTTCTTGAAAACATCATTTTGGAATTGAAAAACATTTGACAAAAGCAATGAAACATTTCAAACAGAAACCAAATTGCAGCATTGAAGTGCAAGTAATGTTGAAAATTCAAGGTTTATTATATGAAATATTACAGAGCATTCCCTCATTTCTTAAAAGTAAGAAATTTCTGATGAGTAGTGTTTCACAGAAGGTATGTTGGTGTGCTACTGATTACAGATGTGTGAATCTGTTTGTGGATACTATAATGATGAAAGAATATGACACTGCTACAGGAAACAGTACTATTATTACAATGACACATTACTCTGTACATGCATCACTCCTAACACTGATTACTGTTTAATTGTTTTTCCAAAAAATCATCAAACATACAGACAATCTTGTGCTGCTTCCACCATAAAAATCTCTCTGTCAGCCAAATGGCATCCATCTGCATCTCCAACCAAGGCAACAGTTGCTAAGTGCCTTCCTCCCTGCGGTCTGTGTTGCTAGGTAGCAAATGAGACCATCGCTATATTGGTATTTGACTTTGAGTTGCACCCTGAGAGACACAAAAATTGGTTGTGCATCCATGGAAAATGCAGTGACGGATGAGAGAAGACAGTTGTTGGTTTGGAGTGCTAGTTAAGGGATAGACGGACCTTTTTATTTACTCTCTTTGATGTATATTCTCTCTGTAGAGTGTTTCTCACTGTGTCTCTCGCTTTTAATTACAATCCTCCACAAAAGGCCTGATCCCTCAAGAGTGCTATGATAAAAAAAAAAAAAATCAGAGGCATGCAGAGGCATCCCCTTCACACAACAACTTCATGATTTTGTTTTTGGTGTTTGTGGTTTATTATACTGTGAATGCAGCTTTTTCATAATTGCTTTTAAAGCATCATTGTTAAGAATGGGCACCTTGTCTTTACATAAATATACAGTAATGGTGTGAAATGTACTCTCAGACTGGCCTTTTTTATATATATAACAGTGACGATGGTCTGCACTGTGTTTTTCTTTCTCTTTCTTTTTTAGTTGTATCAGAGTCTGAGCACATTTCAAACATTCCTCATACTCCTCCACTTTATTTATTGAAGTGATAAAAATGTTTCTGGTATTCCTGCCTTTAGCAACAGATTTTTTTTATCTATTCTGGTCCAAAAAAAAAATCAAAACCATGTCCAAACTATGGATGAAGTACCTGTTCTAGACAACTTTCTTCATCGTTTGGTTGCACCCACATTTTCTCAGCAGGAAAACACGTTTGTTTTAATATAAAGCAGGATCTTAAAGTTTTCCTTATCTATTCATATTGATTGATATATCAACTGCACTGGTTAACATGCATTAATGCTTGCAGTGCACTTTGTGTGATACAATACTCCACAATTAAAATAGGACAAATGGTAAATCCAAATCCATATCATGATCCATATCTGCCTCTGTGTTTAGATGATAGCAGCTCTATCGTCCACCTCTTGTGTTGCAGAAGCAATGAGTGATGAAGCTCTTCCCTCCCCTCTGCTGCAGGTACACTTTTTTCATCATGCTGTATCCCATGGGAGTGACCGGGGAGCTGCTGACTATCTATGCAGCGCTGCCATACGTGCAGAAGACGGGCCTGTACTCCGTCACCCTCCCCAACAAGTACAACTTCTCCTTCGACTACTATACCTTCCTCATCCTCATCATGATCTCCTACATTCCCCGTAAGTCAACAAGCAGATGTTGCATCATTTTTCAAGGTTAGGTTTAATGGGCAGAGATCACATTGTGATTCCAAGTGAACAGAGGTGCACTGCAATCACCAGAGAGGAGAAAAATGGTCGGCTTTCTTGTAATTATGACTTCCGTGTCTCACAATCATGACTGGTAATAACTGGTAATTACAACAAATCTATCCCATAATTCCTTTACTCGTAATTATGAGACAATTTTCTTGTTGTGTTGTTTGTGAAAACGTGACTACTGAAGTGTTTTTTTCCAGCCCATGTTTATTCACTTAAAATGTTTTGACTGCACAGCAACATACACACCAACTGTGTGTGTGTGTTCAGAGTTTGCCTGTGTGTGAGAGCTCAGACTCTGATCTTAAAACTCTCCATGAACTTCAGTTCTTTTTGTTATTTTCCTCTTGTCTCTTGTTTGTGCATGGATTGGAGTCATAAAGCCTTTGGTTAATGGTGAATTTCCACTGTAGTTGAAACCTTTTCAGCTCAACATGGTTGCGTCTGCTTCACTTTGCACCACACATAGCAAATATGCTGCTCCTATGCAGATCTTTGTATGCATTACTGCCACTCGCATCCAGTCAGAGCACCATTTGAGAATTGAACAGTTTAGTTTCATCATATTACGAGATAATGTATCACATAATTAGTAATAGTTTTCTCATAATTACAAGACACAGAAGTTATAATGACAAGAAAACGTCTCCAGTTTCTCTTCATTCAGGGAATGCAGCCTGCCTCTATAGAGGTATCTTGCAAAATTAAGAAAAAGAAGGAAGTCTTCTGTCCTTAATTGATGCTGTTGTCGCTCTAGTTTGATGTAAAACTCTTTCATTCTATCAGTAACGTACTGATCTTCCTCTGCCTCCCCCTAGTCTTCCCCCAGCTTTACTTCCACATGATACGACAGAGGAAGAAGGTGCTGGGCCACGTAGAGGACTACAGCAAAGTGGAGTGAGCCCAACAATATTCAGAGGGACCTGATCAAGGAAAACACACCAAAACAACCAACAGAAGAGGAACAAAACCATGTCCGCTTATTGAAACACTAAAGCCCAACCACAGTTCTCAAACTGCCAGAACTGACCTGGCATACAATCCAATTATCAAGCAACCTTATTTTTTTACAGCTGTTGTCTGAGTTGTTAAGATGCTCACAAAACATGAACGAACTGCTTTCTTTTTGTTGGTTTTTGTTATTTTTTTTATTTATGAACAAACTGCAGTTGCTTTTTGTTTAGACAGAGAAACTGTATTTTGACTCGGATACAGTTGAGCTGCCATCTGAACGCTGAACAGAACTCAGTCACAGCGATGCATTGTACTGAATGACGCACTGATAGAATCGATAACTTCCTTTTAAATGACACTATAAAAAAAAAAAATATCCCTAACTCACCTCTCCCCCCATGCAGCTCGTCTTTTGGTCTCTTTTAAGAAGCAGTTTTCCTTTATAACAATGTAGGAAGAATAATGTGAAGACTACTAGTATTGAAACACATTTGTAGATTTTACATCTGCAGTGTGCTTGTTGGTATAAACTGTCCAGATTTGTAAATTGTTGTTTTGTTTTGTTTTTTTTCTTAAATTAATTTCAGATTACATTCATAATTTAGTTCAATAAACCTTTTTCATTCTGTGCTTGCATGGTTTCTATCTGTTTCTCTCTTGTGTTAGCTGCTATTTGTTTGGTGTTTGCTTGGATGTTGTTATTCTTGGTTGCATTCTCAGTGGTCTGGCATTGATTATGTTGACTTTTTAAAAGCATAAGTTCTGCAAGTTTCCCCACCAATGATGTGTGAGTTGTGTCCTTTGATTTTTTTTCCTCATTTTTTGATGTTTAGGTGGTTTATACATTAATAACCTAAAGTAGCCAGCAGGTGGGTGCAAAGACTAGTCATGTTTTTTCCCCTCACATATCCATCCGAGTGAACAAACATCCCTTTTGTTGTCATGTGATTGCGTTTCATTTCTTTTATCTATTGAAAAGTAAATACTTTTACAATTCTTAGCTTCAAGTGATACTTTATAAACCAACCAGATTAGACTTTATTCATGCTTTATCAAATTCTGTCAGTCCTTCCTCCATTTCTAATCAATTAAATAGGTCAACACATCTTATGAATGGGATGTTAAAACCTTTTTATTACTTCAAAACAAATATGACACTTAACTCATGCGATACTTGAGCAAAAAAGAACAGATAGCACAACATAACGTAGCAACAGTGTTTTAAGATGAAAAGCTTTGATATGTAACAGAACATTTGTAGCATTGTAGCCCTGGATGTGAAACTTTATGCATTTGTATTTTAAAACGCTGTCACTATGATTTGGAACATAAAGCTGATGGTTCTTAATTGATATAATAGTGTGTGAGTTGAAATGCTGTTCTCAAGTGACATGTCATCGCAATGTGGGAAAGTTATTTTTGACATTTTTGAAGTGAACAGACATGGTAGTGAATTCAGTTAGTGAGCTTGTAGTCATGCCTTTTCAATGCAATGAATCTAATAACGTACAGTGAGTGAGAGCTGGAAATGAGACTAGTTCTGTCATTTCTTTGCTTGATGAAAGAAACAACTTTTGATTTTGTAACGGTCCCATGTGATATATTCCTTTAGTGTTAGCTCGATGTTTAGACAATCATACATTTGACATCTTTATGTTGTAATCCTGAATTCATTTTAACCACGTAGTTCATATTTTAATCAGCTTGGTTGCAGCTGCTCTGTTTAAACGCAACTCAACATCAGGCTGAAAATGATTTTACTGACCTGTTTCAGTTAAAACCTGCACACCGTCAGTCCACTTCATTACAGCAAGGTGAGAGCTTCGATCACAAGAGGTCAGGAGAAACAGGATTTCCAACTGGTGCAAAGTTACTCTTTAAATGGTCATTCAAATTACAAAAACATCCTCTGAACTCCTCGTGGTATCTCTGCATTCAAATAGCTGGGGTTTTATGTGAATATGTTTAAAACTGTTTCTGAGATTTCTGCCTCCGCCCCTTTACAATGGAGATGAATTGAATTTGGTTATCCCTGGAAAGAGCTCCTACTCTGCATCAGTGTGTCACAATGTTTTTCTGTTATGTTTCCCTCTTGGAAGCCATCAGCAGTTTTCATTGAGATTACTCATTTTTGGTTAGAGAGTAGTTGTTATGAAATATGTCTACAGTGAGGTTGGTGGGTTGGTTACCCAGTGTAACCAGCACACAGTTTCTGGAAACTTTTAAATATTTTAAAATGCTGCCAGCACGGCTAACAAAATGACCTCCAATTGTATTTGGGTGAAAGTAAAAATCACAAACTGAGTGAAGTAAATTGGGTGAAACTTGAATGACGCCTTTAAAACATTCAGTGTTGCCAAGTCCAGTCTGCACTGTCATGAGTTAGAAGTTAGAGTGCCTCTTTTCAGCAGTGTCCCTGTTACTGATCACCCTTCCTTCAAAACATACATATTGCTAAACTCATGCTTGCTGTCATGACTTAAAAACCTCTCTCACACTCTTTTACTATGTAGCAAGGTGAACAGCTGCTGGCTGTGATCTCTTTTTTTTTTTTTTTTTGCCCCCCATTAATGGTTGAGCATGATTTGGGATATTTGTTGGAAATGTCTTGCAGGAGCAGAAGTGCAGCTCTTTGTAAAAGTGCATGAAAGAATGAATCTGGATGCCTGGAGTGAGGATCTGTGTTACAACCTGACTGAAAAAAAGAAAAAAATACAAAAGCATGGCATATGTTACTCCAGAACTGGTTCTACTGAATAAAGTTTTTGATACAAATGTTTTGCATGGGACCAGCAGACTTTGTACAGGTATGATATATATTTACAATAAATCTATAACATGGGAAGCATATTTATTATTTATTTTTTTATATATACTTCACTGACTTGTATCCATAGACATATACTGTTTGATGGTGCCTGTGAGTTTTAGTGCACTTTTGATAATTCAGGGGAGGAATAACTGGCTGTTTTTTTGTGTGCCTTGCATGTACTGATGACTCATTCACTCATGCACTATGTTGGTGAGAACATTGTCTGTTGCACAATTTAGCCATGCTGGAAGGCCTTGCCAGCTTAATACAAACCAACTCCAAAGTATCTTAAAACCCATTAGACACACTGCTATGCTTCACACTCTAATGAAAATGGATTTGATGCATGTAGCAGGTCAGGATGTGCACTTCTTAGTATGACCGTGTCTTTCATCTGTGTGCTGTTGTTAGGGTCATATCACCAGCCTTTAATGTAAGAGTGCAAATACTTGGCAGGCTCAGGGGCATTCAGTGACAGCAGAAGTGCTAACAGAGAGCATATAACAAAAAGTCACTCTGTCATTGTCAGCCGGATCAAATGTTGGACAGAATACCACATGCAATCATATATATATGTACTATAGTCAAATATACAGATAAACAAAGCAAACTAAATTAAGATTAGTCATTTCTTCATGGACTATGTACAATATGAAACATACATGTTGCCATTTGATATATAACCTACTGATAAAATACATATATGCAAATACATTTAAAGAAAAAAATTGTTTATGTCAGACATTCAGTTTACAGAAGAATCAACCTTCTCGCCTTGATCATATATTAGCATCATAATAAATCAGAGCCTATATTAAAGAAACAAATGAACAAATCAGTGTTGGACTTCCATGAACTTCAGAGACAGAAACATATTAGAAAGACTTCTCAACATCAAAGTAGCAGTGGACAAGAAATTGTGACCCTGGTATGGGTCAAATTCCAATAATCCTAGATCCGTTCTTTCCCATAATACAACTCGATTGTATCTTTTTATTAGGCCCTAAACGCCTCGTAAACAGTCTCTTAAAACTTTCTGTTCATATTTGTGGCCCCCAATTCCAAGATGACAGCCTCATGACATCACTGGGGATTGTTTACTCCTCCAGAGCCACAGAGGACAGTATACATCTGTTTCCACTGGCTGAGTGTGTATTGTCCAGCATTGTATTTGACCATGAGTAGCACACTGACTCTTTATTTACAGAATATCAACTTTTGGCAACAGCAAAGGCTACAGCTAGCCAGCTACAGTATTATATGTTTGACTACAGAAGGAATTATATATGCATTATTCTGTGGAAAACATCAACACCAAACCTTTCAACTGTAACACAGTCCCATGACCAGGGCTGCATATTGTCTAAAGATATATATATATATCTGCTGAAATGCCTGATGCTATATTTTAGACTTCAATGAATGGTTCATTTGGGGGGTTTTTTGTGCAAGATGTTTTTTTTGTTCTTTCTATGGAATATTTAAAATGCCTCATGTGATTTTTGACGATGGACGGCAAACAGAACATGTCCTTGATTGGCTGCTACAACTGACTTAATGAGTGTAGACTGATGATCAGACTGAATTGCCATTTTGTTTCACTTCTTCATTCATTAATATTAAAATCAATGAACAAAGATGTCTGTGATTCAGAAGTCTGGAGCCAGGCTTGAATCAGTCCTCAGCCACACGTTCCATTGTGTATTTCTGGGGTAAGATGATCATTTATCATTTCTCAACCCTTACATATCTGTAAACAATCTGTGATATAATATTATGAATCCTATATTAAATATTTACTTTCTTCTTGGCCTTTTTGGGTTTAGATCTTTAGTTTTTGCTCCCTCTATTGTAAATATAAAAACAAAAGAGAAGATTCCACCAAGGATACATTTTCTCTTTGGACAAAAACCTCACCTCAAGGTCCATTTAGTAGCTATTCTGGAGCTTTTATGAACCTATGATGACCTAAATGAACTTTGAAACATTTGATTTTCTTGTTTTCTTTGTGCTGCTGCATCTCCTAAAACATTTCCCCCATATTTAATATTGTTTCATACACAGCGTTTCTCTCCATGTCATTTTATTTTAATGCTATTGGAGTTTAGAGGTTTTGCAGTGACTTTGCTGGATTTCAACTGTATATACTGTAGAGCTCGGATAGCAGTTTGTTTGGTTCACCTGTGCAATATAAAAATGTAATTTACATTATTTACTTAGTTTAATAGCACTCTGGATGCAGAATCTTCCTTCATAGAATGTGGGTCTCTTAACAAAAGCTTCAGTCACTTTATAAGAGGCAAATTCTAAATGTATCATATTCACAGAAGTCTGATTGAGCAAAATTGCCTCTCTCAACTCACATTCTTTCCTTCAGTTGTTGATGTGAAACACACTGAATAAAGTATAATACAGTATGCCCCTTTATTACAGCATATGTAGCCAGTGTCATGCTTATGCAGGCAGACGGACCCAAATGCAGAAGCAACAGGCAGGCAACGGGAACTGAAGAAGTAATAACTATTTATTACCAGACTCAGGTTGTAGGCAGACGAAGGCAACAGAACTGGCTGGCTTGAAACACAAGGAACGTAACACGAGGAACAAAATTAACAGCTGCAAACACCAAGATACATTTACCATGAACTGACAAAGAACTCAAGGAACAGACAGGTATAAATACACAAGGAACTAAACACAGAACAAGACACAGCTGGAGTGGGGCAGGCACTGGAAAAGGAGGGAAACACAAGGATTGGTTAACAATGAAGAAAAGGAGGGTGTGGCAGGCACCAAACAGGGCAAGGCTAACCACTCTGAACACTGAACAGGTGTGCAGGGGAGATGTGAAGGGAAAGGAAGAACAGACAGGAATAAAAATCCAGAAAAGACAATCCTCTTCATAATTAACCAACATACCTAAACCTGTCTGAGAATATACATGAATATAACCTAAATACACAGCTACACAATAACCTGCAAACTCTCTCATTTACAATTTAATGATGATGAAGTTCAAAGTTCACTGTAAAGAAGGATCTCAGAAAGATCGACAGTTTCTGCATCAGATGTCTGACTGTGATGTCAGATGTCTGACTGTGATATCAGATGTCTGAAATCACATGACTAACAAGTTTTCAAATGTTATATCTGTTGACAAAACAACAGCCATGGCAACAGCAGATTGAGTTTGCCCAGTTTTTATTATTATAGATGATTTCCATTTTTCTGAGCACTTCGAGGACTTCTGGTCCATGTTGGCTAAAACATTTAAATTGAAAATGGACCTTGTGGTGAGATTGTTTTGTCAACTGCTGTTTCCATGGTCGAGAATGAACTTCCAATCTAAAGTTATATGTGATGCCTTAAACATGCAGGCAAATGTTCCTTTTTTGTGATCCATTTGAACTTTTTGTAGATTACGGGGGCTACAACAACATTTCAGGAAACACATCTGTAAATAGAAAGCACAACAACAAATCCAAAAAAACAACATTTTGCAAAACAGAATTGTTGTTTTATATTGGACAGAATCAAAGTCAATTCAGAGTTCTACAGAGTTCAAGGTTTGGTCAACAACAAGCAGGGATGCACTGTCTGGCACTGTCTGGGCCAATCATTTACACCACTGTCTTGACCCCACAAGGTCATTTCCTGTTTCTACTTTGTAACTCCTCTGCAGTTTGAGCATATCAAGAATAACATCATATAAATAGCCTTTGTTGGAATATCCCATACTTTTTTTTTATATCTTCTTCTATTCTTTCAAACTCAGCTTAAAATTTGTGCATTGACACTACCGAGAGGTTAAGTGAATATTAGGAAACAGAAAATGATATTGAACTTCTGTCAAGAGGGTCAAGACAATGATGTAAATGAGTGGCCCAGGCAGTGCCAGTCAGCACATCTGTGGTTGTTTACTTCTATATACTATAGTATCACTCACCAAACCTTGGTTTTGTCCAGTCTAAAACAAGATTGCTGTCCCTACCTTTTCAGTTTTGCGAAATGTTGTAGAGTTTTCTGATTTGTTGTAATTTTCTGATTTGTTGTTGTGTTTTCTGAAATGTTGTTGTATTTTCTGATTTGTTAATGTGATTTCTGAAATGTTGATGTGGTTTCTGATATGTTGTTGTGTTTTGCACCTCAGGGCCACCGTATCACATGTTTTTGTTAAACCATTCCACTTAAGAAAAAAATGGTTTGAAAGTTCAGCAGCATTTATATTAGTTAATTGCTTTTAGTTCCTATGTTAAACATTTCGAGTGGATTGAATAGAAAATGAAATGGATATAAAATGAAATGTCTCATTGTGAAGAGTGCCTTCTAATTACATCTTACATCAAAGTTAATACTCCCTGTTAATACCTAGCATTCTCTTCTCTTTGATTTCTTTTGATGAGGTCTGATTTTTCCCATGCTTTCTCTGGAAAGGAACATTTGAGGATAAAGTCACTGAAAACAAAATGTGTTTGTTCAGTAAACTGAATATTCTTACTGTTGCCTTTTCTTTCACCTTATTGTTCTACTTATCATGACTGGACATTCTGTATTTAAGAATTCTTGGGTAGGGAAGAACACATTGCTACTATATTTTAAATTCCATAAGCATGGGAGTGGATGAGCATGGTGGCAGTAAGAGTTTACTGTTTTGTGTTTATACCCTTCACAATTCATTTTATGGAAAAAGTATGTGTTTTAAAATGTTTTAATTAACTCAATTACTCTCTTGTTCCCATTAAGTTTTATTATTAAGTTTTATTCACTTCCATTGTATCAAGGTGGCATCAGAAGTCTCAGGGATGGAGATCTCAAAACCTCTGCAAACAAAACTGGAACTAACTGCATGGGGTTTCAGTTGACATGACTGTTTCGATGAGTATAGACTACATAGTCTATTGTGAATTTGAGTGGAAATTCAAGTAGAAAACTATATTGAGCAATCATAATTTTCTTATCGGATCTGTTCATGCATATGTGCATTGTGAGTATAATGATAAACTGTTGCTGGGGAAGTGAATTTCACATTCATATTCTAGGTCAAACTAAAGGGGAACATAATCTTTGTCTTTCCAGACTACATTTGCTTCAAAAGCTTTCACATTACAGGCGAAAGCAATTTATCTTTATACAAACCCCACAATGGGTGTGTGTGGTTGTGAGACGTCACATGAAACACACACACACACACACACACACACACACACACACATTGCACATTAGATTGTGAAGTAGTGTAAATTATATTTATTTAAATTGTAGATCCACATAACCCCCCTTAATTAACATCTACTTGGAGGGGTGTGAAAAGTAAATGTTCCATGGACAGTGGGTCTACACTGCATAGATGTTACAGATTGGTATGAAGTACCAATTAATTCCAAATGGTTATCTGAGATTTCATGTGAGGTCATTCAAGATGGAATAAGAAGTCACAACCACAGTTGAATTATGTGTGGAGGGAGTAATTAATGGTAGGCTACCTAAAAGCAACACCGCTAAGCACCAACACACCCCTACCAGCACAGCATTGTTGATTTCTGCCAGATATGCTAATGCTCTGGTGGCTGATTTGGAGCAAATCCCTGCGACCAGGTTCAAAAATCTTGTGTACAACCTGAAACCAGAAGAGTGGAGGCTGTTATAGTAGCAGATTGGTTTTGGAATGAGATGGTTAACTATCACATATGGGTGTTTAGTGTCCATATACTTTGTATGTTTGGCCATGTGCAGCATTGTAAAAAGTAACTACAGCTGTTAAAAGGATTCAATGAACAGGAGCCGTTCATTTTAAAATGCTTGAGTTTACAAGAAAGATTCTTCCAAGGGAAAAAAGATGATAAAATCATCATCATAATCATAATCCTAATCATATTTTGATATTTAATTGCAGACAGGGAGTTTAAGCATCTGGATTGTTTGGCTCAACAGACATGTATAATTGTGTATCGTCAGCATAGCTGTGGAAGCTAACATTATGTTCTCTGATGACATCACCTAGGGAAGGCATATATAGTGAGAATAGCAAAGGCCCGAGGCAGCTCCCTTGCGCAACACCAGAAGTTATGTCATATTTCTCTGACACATGTTCTCCAAGACTAATGAAAAATTGTCTTCCTATAAAGTATGTCTGGAACCTATTTAAAACACATTCTGAGAGACTGGCCCAGCTCTTGAGATGATTTATGAGGATTTCATGGTCAAAAGTATCAAATGCTGCACTTAAATCAAGAAGAACCAGAACAAATACCTTATTAGCATCAGTGCTAAGTCTCAGATCACTAACTATCTTAATGACACCAATTTCTGTGATTAGCTCTGAAACTTGACTGAAATTTCTCCAGAAGATTGTTCTCATTTAGAAAGTTGTTTATTTGGTTGGAAAACAACTTTTTCAAGTATCTTGCTTAGAAAGGGGAGGTTTAATATGGGTCTGTAATTGCTTAGAACTCCACAATCTAAGTTAGGTTTCTTCAGTAGAGGTTTCACAACAGTAGTTTTGAAGTCATTAGGAAAAACTCCTGTTTCAGGGGATGTATTAATAATATTTATGAGCGTGTTTGAAATACTATCGAAGACCTTCTTAATGAGTGCAGAACGAACAGGGCCAAGGCAACAAGTGGAAGATTTGCTCATTGCTACAATCCTGCAAAGTTCTGAGAGTGAGATGCTAGAGAATTTTCTCGTTGTTGCCTGCCTTTCACAAGGTTACCTGCAGAGGTCACCAGGAGTTCTATCAATTTCAGCTCTGATGGTTGATTTTATTGTTAATTTTTTTTCCAAATTTCTCACATTTAGGGGAAGAGGCTTGGTTAAAAAGGTCAGAGGCAGAGGCAAGGTTTAACAATCAGTTGATAATGGAAAACAGTACTCTAGGATTGCTGTTATTTTCTGAGATGATTTTAGCCCTTCTTGTAGTGCGTGCAGTGCTATTATAGGTAACTAAGTTTTCTTTGTAAATATTACAGTGGACCTTGTTGAGTTTTTCTCCGTCTCCTTTCTGCTGCTCTACAAGACCTCTTCAACTCTCAGATAATGCTGTCTATCCGTGATGATGTTTTTTCACATGACTTCTTTTTGACCTTGAGTGGTGTCACCTTATTTAGGGCATTTTTCATTTTTTGGTTTAGGGCAGCAAACCATTTTGTTAAGCAACCAGCTCACACTACATGGATCAAAAGAGCTCACTAGCTCAACAAACTCACTTTCTATAGCAGCATCTAAGAACCGATTTGCACCATGCACTCTTATGTAGTTATAGCTACAGACCGTTAAAAAACACACGATAGTGATCAAAGACAGGGATATGAGACACTGAAACATTGCCAATCCTTTTGACACTACCAGAACAAGGATATTGCCCTGTTGATGAGTGGGTTCAGTTAGATGTTGAGTAAGTTCTAGGCTTTCAAGTAGATCCATGATGCTCAGAATAAAAGCACTTTGCAGAGAGTGTGGCCAATCACCTTAAAAGATCCTCTTCCACTCCTTATTTTACACCCCACCCCTCTGTTGCATTTTAATGGTAGAAATTACGGTGGACTTATGCTTTAAGTAGGCTACTCTACTCAAGTCAAAATATTAAGTTACTTTCCACTACTGAACACTAGAAGGTGGGAAAAAAGGGGGAGAGCAGTCAGATTTCCAAAATTATCCTTATTTCTTCTCATCAATGTTTTTTGAGTGGGTTTAATGTGGCTAAATCACTATTTTCTCTTATTACTCAACAATAAATTGTGTTAGTTGTGTGTGAGAGAGCATGAGGGGTAGAGTGAAAGCAAGCAAACAAGCAGTCATAAGACAAGCAGAGTAAATAAGTTGCACAACTTGAATCAAGATAAATATGTGTCTGATTTATATCTGAGTTCCCCTTTTGTTTGGTCAGGACAGTGTTGAATGGAAGCTCCTGTTCTCTTGGTTAACAGTGTTTCACCCTTGATATATTCCAAAGGGGCCAAAGAGAATTGAGCTGGAGGTGAACCGATCCCAGCAAACACATGAGGCTCTTTGTCATGTGTCCAATTTACATTCATTAGCACACAATGTGAACTTAAATGACAGAAAAATGCTCTCTTCCCGTATGTAAATGATCGTCCCATCACACTGTGAGTAAAAGATAATAAGGGACGTCATGCATGCAACCTTCGAGGGAGCACAATTTCACCATCCCATAGTACTGTCACAAACAGTTTAACATCACGCAAATTTACTTGCAAGATAGATTAGATCTACAAAACAAAGCACAAAATATCCAACAGGCTGGATAGTAACATGAGAGGAGGGACTGCAAGTGTACGGAGCCTCTGAAAGGTTATGGTGGGAACTGCTTTTCTGTTACCTTGCAATAACATTTACACTCCCCCTGATCTGGAATAGGTAATGTGTTGGGCCAGTCCTTGAGAGAGTTTTAAACACTGGCAGATTAGGGCAACGTTGTGCAGATATTACAGAAAGGAGGAATGATCTGTCACTGTAGATTATGCAGTTATTGCTTATTGCTCTTTTTGAAAGGCCAAGACCTAACAGTACACAGCCACTAGCTGTAACCACAGCAGCTGGTCTTCCTGCTGCGGTTTGCACTATGGTTGGAGCTGGGGCTGTGACCGTAGACATGGTTATTGCTGGGCTACAGTTGTCATTGTTGCTATGATGCTGTAGATATGACTGCAGTAGCTATACTATGGCTACTCTTTACTGTTCAGATTAACATTAACTGAGAAAACATTGGAAAGTCTGAAACTCATGATATGAATCCAGTTCTTCTCTCAAATATGACAGATGTGTCATCAACACCTCAGGAGTTCACAGTCCTGTCACTGCACTGCACACACACATCCCGGGATGTACAGTAGATACAACCATTAAAAACTAACAGCCTTGGTCATCGTAACAGTCAAAGCCATAGCCATGGCTACAGTCAGAATCACAGCCACGGCAGCAGTGTAATGCTGTAATAGTCAGAGAATTAGTTTAATTGGCCTCTGTTAGCTTAGCTGCAATGATACAGACTTGTGGCAGAGCCAGCCACAGCTGAGAGTGAACATGCTTGTGCTGTGATCACAATCAGAGGCTGTAATTGATACATAATATTCAATAATCATTACAGCTCATCCTTCCTCTGTGGATCCAAGGAAATGCAAAATGTTTAGAGAGGGAATGCAACTCCCCTTTGAAATGGATGATAATAGTGAGAGGAAAACTAAATGTTTAGAGAGGCAACATATCTGCCCTAGAAAGACAGAGAGCAGCAACTAAAGAAAGGATACAGTTAAGAAAAAGGGGGTTAAAAAAATAGAGGCTGGTTAGACAAACCTTGTAAGAGATAGAAACATTGTAAATGTGATTTATGTAAAGCCTTTTTAGACAGGTTATTTCACAGTCTGTCTTTGGACCACCAATGTAGAGAGGAACCATCAAACCTTTAGGGACACAGGGGCTAATGGCACTATTTTTTTAAGCAGTTGCTGTTACATTTTGGCCTTTTTGGATTAAACGACTGCCTCACATGGGATTCCAAACTGAGTTATGTTGGGTCATAGAAATAGACATTTTCAAGATTTTTGTATATTTTACTTTCTGTGGCTATCTCTAGCTTTAAATTAATGGTGTTGTTTTTAGCTCTGTTTTGTAGTTTTAACTTAGCATGTTGTTTTCTCTCAAATTATACATTTCTATGACGGAATAATATTATTGTATACAGTTACACAAATGTCAAAAAGTCAGATTCTGTTCATATCTCAATTTTGACCTCATGTGTTATAGTTACTGTTTTTAGCTCTGAAGGGCAAAAATGTCTTCCTTCATTTTAAACTGAGATCTGATGATATCACGCTGCAATATGGACACAACAATTCAGAAAACATTGTTTTATTAAATTAGCATACTTTGAGGTAGCCTAAGTAGGTTAGAATAATTATGATAAATTGTTTCTCGTTTTGATGTTAGACCCCAACTCCTCATGAAGTCCTGGGACCTCAATTTGTCCACAAATGGAGACATGGGGTTCACTGTGCGTGCGTGCGTGCGCGAGTGTGTGTAGGTGTGTGTGTGAGCACTATCCAGCTGTGAGCACAGACCCGCCCATTCATCGAAAGCAGCCGGGGGTCGCAGCCTCTCATTTGGATTGACCAGCCTGTCGTCCAATGACAGCACGTCAGAGCGTGACTCACCTTCTTTCTTTTCCAATGGAAGCGCGGCGATGAAGCGGACCACAGAAAGCACACTTGGTTGAATGGCTATTAAAACAGCAATCAGCGGTAAATATATGATGATGCCAAGCTCCAAACAGACACCGAGCGGATTGTCAGAGCCTCCGGCTGCGCACTTTGGTATCGAGGAGAGACTTAATGAAATGCTGCCGCTGCATGGCCGCGGATTGAATGTGCGCGGAGTCTGGCTGTAAATCAGATCAGGAGTTGCTGTGTGAGGATTCAAGCAGTGATCACCAGTTTTGGACATTGATTCGGTGCAGGCGTTAACGTTGACGTTAACGTTGTTAAATTGGACGTGTGGTAACGCGGACTGTCGCCTACCATGGAGCGAGGAGGTGTTTTTTGTGGCTGCCGGAGGAGGAGGAGGAGCGGTTGAGTTTTCTCCTCAGCGTTCCCATCAGCGCAAGTGTGCGAGGGTCGTGATGATGCTTTTTGGCCAAACGTGAGGCTCCCCCCGCCGTCCAGGCTGCAATGTTTGGTCTATACAGGTGCATCAAGACCTGACGGAACTAAATTAAAACCGCCGACATGGGATTCACCTTTTTTTTAAAAAAAATTTCCCTTCTCCTCCGTCATTTCTTTTCACAACCCGTTTGCAAGGATACAGGAAACATGTCCGCAGATATAACGGATTAGTGTAATTGATGCTGTCACGCTATGATCTGTGGGGACAATCTGAGTTATAATCTCTCCATGGATGGTAGTTAATTGGGCCCAATGATGTAGAGCCAAATCCACCTGGATCTAATGTTCCCTCCTCTCGTTGCGAAACTTCCCCTGTGACTTTGCGCATGTTCAATTGTTTTTATTCCCAGAGCTTTTCACCTCTCTCGTTTATTGCTTTCCGTAATCCCATCTCGATTTTGAAATATTTTGAATTGAATGTTTGCCTCTAAAGGTGTGAGATTACACTTTTAGATGTAAAGGCTGTTTCAACAGTGACCAACAATGAGAAATTCAGTGTATAACATGTATTTGATGCGCCTCATATTTGGGACTAAATAGTTTCCTGGTGTTCACTGGAATAGAACTTTTCCTGAGGTGGTTTTTGTTCAGGCATATTTCTGCTGTTGCCCCCACCCCCCCACTCCCAACACACACCCCTCACCACCCCCCTCCTCCTTTTCCACAATGTCCAGATCAAACAGTGTCAGCCCACCCGGAGTCGGTGCGCCCGGGCTGAGGGGAGGGACTGAGCACAGATCAGCTTGGGGAGAGTCTGAGTCTGTGGCTAACGGGTGCCCGTACTCAGCCAGATCTCCGCGCAAGAAGCTCACCCGGACCAACAGTCGGTGGAGGGAAGAGGATGATCTGGACCACCGGCAGCCCGGGCGAGCCTCCACGACTGTCAGCAGGGTCAGCTTCACGTCCAGGTCGGCTTGGCAGGACCATGGTGAGGAGAGCCGAGACAACAACCGCGCGTCCCCTAAACGTCCTGACGGCGAGGTGAGACCCAAGTCTGTGGAGCTGGGTCTGGAGGAGCGGAGAGCCAAGCCGAGGGCCGACGAGGAGGAGGTCATGCCCGAAGTAAACTTTTCTTTAGTTGCGTGCTGCAACAGCGTCATGCACATTTTCAAATCCAAGAAATTCCAGTCGGAGAATTTGGAGCGACTCTATCAGCGCTACTTTTTCCGTCTCAACCAGAGCAGCTTGACCATGCTCATGGCAGTGCTGGTGCTGGTCTTCACGGTCATGCTAGTCTTCCACTGCTCTGGGGGGACAGTGAGGCCGAGCGTAACTTATGTGGTGGTATTTTCTGTGGCCATCTTCCTCACACTCATACTCATGGTGGTCTGCAACAGGAACGGCTTTCACCAGGACCATATGTGGATTGTGTGTTATGTGGTCATCCTGTTGGTGCTGGTGATCCAGGTGATCGGTGTGCTGCTCGTGCAGCCGAGAAGTGCCTCAGAGGGGATCTGGTGGACCGTGTTCTTCATCCATGTCATCTACACTCTGCTGCCCGTCAGGATGCGCGCCGCAGTCATCACTGGAGTTATTCTATCTGCCATCCACGTGGCTGTTTCTTGGATCTTAAACGGCGCGGACAGCTTTGTGTGGAAGCAGGTATGTAGAGAAATGTGTTTTGTTTAAAAGTATATGAATCATTCGTACAGAGAGGTGGGATTCCGCGCCTTCACTGTGCGCAATAACGCACCACAGAACATGGACTTTTCCCTTAAAAGCTGCCTGTTGCTGAACTTGCTTTCTCTCACAGACTCACAAGTGGCAGCTCGCATAGTAGCCTAAATTTAAAATTAAAAAGAGACACCACCGCCTCATGCAGGGTCTATTCTTCACACAACTATTTTTAAAAAAAACTTTTTGTGTGTGCAAAAAAAATGCAAAACAATGAATATCCTCAATTAGAGACTATCCCAGAATGTATGATTCATCACATTAAAACTACAAAGACACACAAACCATAAAGAGTTTTTGGAGAAACACTGAGGCAGTCCTGCAGCCAGGAGGAGGCTCTGTGACAGCAGGCTCTCCGTGTGGCCATTTGAAACAAGTATAAACACTCCTCCCTTTAGATGTTGTCAGACCGATTATTTGAATCATACTGAAGCCTTTAAGTTTTATTTATGTCCAAACTTCATTGTGCTAACCATGGAGCATTTAGGCTGAGCAGAGTGGTCAACTGAAGAGACGTTTGGACAGAACACGGGGGCATTTAGGGGACACTGGGGCAAAAATTATGCTTGGATGAGCCCCATTAGTGCAGACAATTAATGGTCAAGTAAAGATTATTAAAAAGTGGGCGTTGAAGGGCAGTTAAGCACAAAAAACAAGCAAGACTATTTTTTTTTTAATGTTCAAAACAACTACTGCCTCTTTAACAATCATTAATAGACAAAATGAGGTATTGATCGGTGGACAAACACTGAGGGATGAAGCTGCTGCTTACTAAAGCATCAGCTGTCAACTGTTGCTCCTCAGACATGCATTCAACTGTGAGTTTAGCAAAAAAGCATCTAAAAAAAAAAAACAACTAGACTCAGATGATCCTGTCTGAAGTTCCCGTTGTCCTTCGTTTTACTGAAATCAAATTCCACCAGCTTCACTGTGTGGTCATTAAAGTGAATTGAATTAAATCTTTGTCCATTAGTGTAACAATGACTTGCGGTGCATACAGAAAGCCATGCATTAATTTAGACAAATAACTGTAAGCTCTGGGAACGACTTCTATCAGTGATGTATTTATTGTATATTTGGGGTTTTCATGTTTTGTGCTTTATTGGGCTTATTCATTATGCTTTTAAACAACAGCTCAGACATGCAGCTTAAATAAATCCTGCTTTAAAGCTCTTAATGTTAGACTTTAAGTACATTTACAAGCACAAATATTTATCATATTTAGGACTTAATATTTAGTTATAAAGTTCTATGAGCAACAGCCTTCATCTGGGAATTGGAATATAACATTAACATCTAAAATTTGGATAAACTGTTGTAAATGCAATAACTCTAGTGTTAGAAAGGCAGATTTTTTTCAGGGTTGTTGGTTGTACTTCATTTGGACTTGTAATAAGCTTACAGTCGATAGTTGCAGGGGAAATTGTCTTAATGTGCCGTTGAGCCTACATGTTCCTAATGAAATCCAAATGCCTCTGGTAGCATTTTTACAACATCAATATTGCTTTCAAAACATTTCTCCAAGGCTTGTAGACTAAATCTGCAATAAAGGTGCTTACACAAATGGGTTTTCCACCATTATTTAAAAGTACATTTAATTGCCTCATCTACCGAGTTCTACAATTCAGTATTATTAACCCCAAACTGTGCTCTCCATTATGCCTGTGTGTGCAGTGCTGTAACTTCTAACTCCATGTCACCCCACCTCATAGTTTGGGCTGCACTCAATTTAGTGTTTTTATCAGGCCCTGGTGCACTCATAAACATTTTCTAACAATGTAGCAATGTCACATAGAGAACCGAGTCTGTTGTTTATGTCTTTGGTGTCTAAGAACGTCATTGAGAGTGAAACGGTTCATCTCAAAGGGGTTTAGTTTACTCAGTGTTAGTCGTTGTGCATTTTTGTTCTGGGGTGGTTTATCATGCAGGAGGTTGGTCCTCTTGAGTTCTAATTTAGTAAAAATGTATTTTTATTGTAAGCGATTGTGTCCTACACCTTTTGTGGGAGCTTTGTGGTGGCAGTTTGGAAAAGACCCCTTCTTGTTTTGTGTTTTTTTTTACCAAGCTTTTTTTTGTGTTTTACAAGCCTGTTGAAAACACATCTGCAGCTCATTTATGATCAGTGTAGGGTCAGACACTTTGTGGCTGCACTTGAACTGTTGTATGCAGCACGCTGTCTTATCTGTGTTTCCTGAGTAGAGGACATTAACAGAAGAAAAACATGGTCTCCTCCTCCTCCTCCTTCAAACTTGGAAGAATTGACATAAACACACAAGAGAAACTAGTTGCTCTGTAAATATTCAAAGACGAAGTCAATAACAAATGAAGTGCATCATTTAAAGGGAACATATTATGCTTTTTGTGGTTTTCTGTTATTTATATTTCTATTATGATGTCAGATGCCAAACATGGTCAAAGTTCCAGAGCTTGAGGTTAAAGTAGGTAGAAATGCTTCCTGCAAGTCAAGAGTCAGGGCTTCAACCTGCTCTGAGCGCTTCATTTGCAATGTTTTACTCTACCTTGCTGACGAACTGATGTCAGCTTGTCGTACATGCCCGTAAACAGCCGTCTGTTCTGTAGCCTTGGTTGCTAAGGTTGTTGCTAAGGTTTTTCCATGCGTTGTTTGCATTGTCCACTCTCATATTTGAGATCGGATTTCAGCTCGAACATGCACGGATGTATTTGAGAAGTCGACATTTTGAGCAGAGAACGAGAAAAAGTAGTGAAATCCTACCACTATAGTTTGTTGCATGGTCTGCTGATGTAGACTCCTGAGCGGCTGGAAGTCTCCAGAGGGGCAGCTTGTGAGAGCTGGCCAATCAGAACACTGTGGGCTCATGGGGAGGGGGGTTCTTAAAGAGACAGAAGCTAAAACGGCCTGTTTCCGACAGAGGCTGAACTGAAGGTCTGCATAAAGGGTCAGGATGAGTTAAACAAGAAGTCGTTTTTTTTTTAAAATCTTTCAGCAAACATATTCCAGTAGAGCCTTAGATAGAAATATAGACCTGTAAATGTGCATAATATGTCCCCTTTAATATTGATTTCATGCCAATTGTCAATAGATAATAGGCATTCATATACATTCACAAGTGAATTTCACATCTCAGGGATGAGAGCTCTGACATGTAAAGATAGATGAGAGGAGAAAGGACGCTGCACTCACACAGGTGGACAATGCTATACTGACTAGAATGGTAATGAATTAATGCCTGTGGTTGTGAAAAGGGATATTGAACAGTAAGTGTCCACTTACTTCTGGCCATCTAGTGTAAATAAATAGCATGTATGTCTACTTAAAAAGCCTAAAACAGGCTCGCACATGAGCTATTTAACAGTGGACATTGTGCTCTAGAAATTAGAAATGGAAAATGTCCCACAGTATATCTGGGCCATCAGTATTGTATCCAACTTTAGAAAGAGAACATTAAATTGTACACCATTTTTAAAAAAGCCAATCACAATGCACAGACAACCTTGTGACACGGCAAAGTCCCAGTCATTTCACCTACGCATCACCATCACCCCAGAAATGAAAGTGTGCAAAGAATGTGTTGAATATCATAAAGGATGTGGAGTTTCACTAAACATTTTAATCCTTTGTGTTTCTTTTTGGGAATCTAATGTTTGATTATACAAGTAAAAAGCAGGCTGATGGTTTAGTATTTCAGCCCTGCATCTATTTGTATTTTCCGCAAAAGCCACTTTGTTATTTGATGTGATGATGTGAGTGTGTGGGAACGAGCTGCTGTATTTGTTGTTCTTTCCTCACCATGCTGTTGTTTTTAGCATATCTGTTCTCTCCTGTTTACATAGGACTCGCCTTGTCTCTGAGTTAGACCACTGCTGTTTATGTGAGATCCCAAGATAATGTCTTTTCTTATGCATACGCTCCCAGGAATATTTCCCCTTTCCTAATTCTTCATGTCATGAGCTTGGACAGTTGTACCGGAAATCACATCAGTGTTAAACAAGGATGATGTTCTCACATTTTTCAACATTGATACAAGTGTCTTTTGGTGATGGATTGGTGGGTGATGATGGTGGTGGTGGTGTGCGCTGGGCGAGATGCATAACTCGGGAGAGACTCATTTCTTTAGGAGCGGTTAAGATTGACACAAAAATGACAATAGCTGGTCCACCTTAAATGTCTAACCCATTGCCGCTATCTTCAGGGCTAAACCCTTCACTTCTCCAGCAGTTGGGGAAACAACAAACGATACTACCAGATTTACAATTACCTGCTAACCTCTTCCTCTGCTCCACTCACATTTATCATCACTTTTCTGCCGCTCACTCTCTCCACTCACTCAACCATTCACTTGCTACGCACACATATTACGCACTGCACTATTCCTGAAAGGAGCTACTCTAAGAGTTTCCCAGGCAACGACACAGAAGTTGACTCATGTTTCAGAACAGCGCTGCGCAGAGGCTCCCAAACACTATTGATTTCTGAATGAATGGATATTTGTTGTTATTTTTGGCATTAAAAAAAATTATTTTTTTTTTGGCCTGGCGGGGGTTGTTGTTGGCCTGGTGGCCCACCATGCCTGTACTATTATAGGGGAAACACTGTGCCAAACAGTGCTGTGGTTCATTATAGGTGAGACTGAAATCTGAACAGGCACCAATCTTGTAATACTGCTGTTTTTTTTATGAGGATAGAGAAATGCATGTTGAAAGGATGATGATGAAGGACAGATCTCTTGCTCTGTGGCTCTTTTTGAACTTAGGAACTTTTCAAGGACCCAGTAAGTATGGATTTGGTGGTTGACAGTTCTAAAGGCCGAAAGATGACTAGGTAGGCTAAGTTTGGGTGTAAACTTGTTACAATTTTATTTAGCAGACGTAGATCTGACGGTTAATACAACACAAGCAAGGATCTAGTCAAGAGAGAACAACATGAGTTCAGGTCCAAAAGGGCGTAGGTGCCAACAGGCAGGGCATAGAGGCAATGCATAGAAGAAGCAGATAATAGTTTTTAATTTATTTTTATTTTTTATTTTATTAAACTGAACGTTTTCAGACTTCTGAGTTACATAGAACTGCTGTTGCAGCAACATTTAAAGGACTGTATTTCACTACACATTGAAAAATAGTAAATAAAATGAGTTTTAACCTGGTTACATAACATTTCAACTGCAGATTTCTGCTCTAGGTTTTGTTTCCCGCCCTCCCAGAAAGTCCTTGTTCCTGGGCTAGTTATGTTCTGATGGCCCAGGAGCTATTAAGGTGGACTTGACCCATGTAAAGTCATTCAGACTGCAAGCAGGTACTGGTTATTATTAGTATTAATATCAGGACTTGCTATGGGAACTTATTGTAATGTTGTTGACATTTAAAGGACACTTACGTAGCTGGCTTCCCAGTTAGTTTAAAAAAAGAAAAAGATAACAATAGTGGCCCTGTGAGAACCAAAAGTGAAATTGTTTATTTAATTTATTTTAATAAAGAAGAAAAGGAACTCTCTACATTGGAGAGGAGTGTCTTGCCTCTCTGCCGTCACCTCTGCAAAAACTTTTTTACAACATCCGTCGCAGCAAAAAGTTATGAAGAACAATTCGATCACTTTGTGTTGTGCCAAAATGATCTCAAATGTGATGTGTTACCGGTTTAATTCATCTCCACAGTTCTTCAGATTTGGTGAAAATGCTGAATTACTCCTCGAGTTTGTTTCCTGGGGCTCAGTAGTTCATGGGACATTTTGGTTGAAAGGCCCTGCTTCTATTCTTCTCTGCCCCCTCTCCAAATTCACAGAGGAGGGCACGTAAGCGGACCAGTCCCATTTGGCAGGATTCCAGTGCTAACAGGGTTTTCTGCCTGTCTAATTGAATTGCCCGTTGCTCGTAATGTGTAGAAATTCAAAACAGATGTCCACCTCATCTCTCCATCCTTTACCTGCCTTCATACACTCATCCCTCCTGGTCCTGACCTGCTTCTAGACATGCTTTTAATTTCCCTGTGAGACTCGGCCCCTGTGGACAGACTTAACCACTTTCCATCCCTGCAGAACAAGCTGCGTGCTCTGTAGAGCGATGAGATAAAGTGCCCCACGGGAAAGCTGTCTAAATCAGGATCTAAACATCAGATTTCGCATCATAGGATTCACTGCTTTACCTGTCCCCTGTGGCGGTGTCCAAATATATAGTTCCAGCTACTGTTTGCTTAGTTTAATTGTATTTTAGAATTTAAGCACCCAGATGCTTAGGGTTGTTACAGAGGATGTTGCTGTTTTGGAGATGATATTTCAACCAAATGTGGATGCAGGGCAAGCCAGAGCACCTTTCAGATACAACTGCTGATGCATTCCCCTGTGAGTCCAGAAAATTGTGCTCTGTACTCCTGTAACTTAGCAACAGATTTTCTATTTCACAAACACCATCAAACTCCTCTCAGTGCTTCCTGGGAGCACCTGTGTATTTTTTACCTCCAGCCGTGGACTGCCTGCACATCCTTTTGTGTTCTTGGTCACGCTGAGACACATAACTTTAGTAGAATGGCTGTAGCATTACCCCCCTGCACTGCATTGTTTTTCTGATAACACAGGGTACACAACACCCTGTGTACCGTATGTTTATTTTTTCTCACAACTTAATCTTAAAGTCGCAAAATACGTCATTTGCTATGTAAGGGTATAGTGGAGTAATGGCGACCTGAGCAGAGAATGAAGTCATACTCCCTCCGTGTGTGTTGTAATCCCAGCTTCTCTTATCTTGGTTTTGATAGCCGGTCCAGCCACGTGTGCATGTTAGTACATGTGAGCGTGCATGTTAGTGCATGTGAGTCTCTCCCTTGGCTCCACATGTCTGTTTTCAACATGGCGGCCGGGTCACAAAGTTTCTCGTATTACAGCTAAACAACACTAAAATATGTTTCTGAAAACATTTGGGGTGGGAAATAAGCAATGCATCAACAGAATTTTATCCATACATCCATATTCAGCACTGCCTAGTTTGAGAGTTTGATCTGAGTTTCTGCTTTCTTTCTTTTTTTTTTTTCTCCAACTTTATTGAGTAAACCACGCACATTTGTTTTGGTCTGAGATGCTGATTCTCTAGTTTGAGATCTAGTGGGGGTGAATGTCGTATATTGCACCTTTTAATGTTTTTGACTTTTTTTGCTGGTTTTAGAGGTGGTTTTTAATTTTATTTTAGAGGGTTGTCTTCTGCATTGTTCCCAACTGCTATTTTCAGCTCTGATGAATGTGAGAAATCGCAAGATCAAACTGAAGAATGAATCTGGAGAAATTCACTTCAATTAATCTGTAAAGGTATAAAAATCACAAAGATCATAAAATCCAAACTTGGGATGCCACAGTGGCCTAATGGTTGAGGCATCTACCACATAACTGCAATGTCTGTGGTTTGACCCCTCTCCCCATGTGTCCTGTCTCTCTGCACTGACTGACAAATAAAGACCAAAAAATAATCTTAAAAAAAAGAATCCAAACTTCACACTGGCAAAAAGACAAGAAGTGAAGATAAAAATGGCAGCATACAGACTAAAATGATGTAGATAATGTGATGTTTAATGTCATGATACTGATGTGAACTCTCTGATCCTGCAGATCTGAACTCCCTGCATTAAATCTTGCATAGATGACCTCAGTAAGAAGCACATTTAGTAACACAAGTTTATAGTTTAAATTCTATTTAAGTCTTTAAAGCAGTATATAAATAACCCCTTGCACCGAAGGATATTTTTCTACATTGCCATCCAACCAAGAAACAAGAAACTTCCATATCTGTGTGTGACTCTGGCGGCAGCAGTGTGCTTAAGCCACAAAGCAAAACCAAACAGAAACTGAAATGTCATTTGGAAGCAGAGAGCAGCAGATAAAACTCTCAGGTGAGGAGCAAGCTGTTTTATTTTTTTTACTTGTTAAGAAATTTCAGTGGTCAGTGACACATTTGTCGAGATGCCCCGCTGCAAAAATCAAGTGTGTTTGATAAGAATCATTCCAAGTGTGGTTGTAAGCTCAGGAAAGGCACCACAATGTTTCATACTATTTTAAAAAAGGTGGTACTGAAAAACCATTCAGACTGTTAATTTCAGGCGCAAATTCCCATTTTTCTGTAAGTGGCTGTTGACCTTCATTGAAGTTCCTCTGCTTCATCTATTAATGACAGTTTGCATCAATTGTACTGTATCTCGCTGCTCAGATCTTGTTAATGTGCAGCTCCTGAAGAAAGCTAATAAGTGGACCTTGAGTTAAGCTTTTTCTTTTTTTTTTACAAACAACTTGCTGCATGATTCCTACAGAGAAAACACGCCGTCCACTTAATCTGCATGTTGCTGCAATTAAGAGCAAATTCTTTAACAGTGGAATTTAAGACTGATGGATACTTTCCACTTTTCACGTTGTTGTGTTTTCACTGTGGTGAGCTGAACAACACTTGACTGTTGGGCTTCATTGCTTCATTCTGCTCATCTGACTTTCATTAGCTTTAATTAGGTTGTTTGCTATGTAGGAATTCAGACTCATGGTTATATTATTTGCAGGGGGAATTACAAATAATTATGATTCAGATCTCTGTTATGGAATTATTCGTCCAGCGAGGTAATTCCTCTGAGGGCTTGTATTATGATGAAGCATTACTGTTTCTTGCTGACCACACCAGCATTGTGATGATTATGACTATTACTGCTGCAGTTTTATGTTATGGGAGTGAATATTCCTTTTAATCTTCATTATTCTCAGCAAAGGCTGGCCTTTTTTTTTAGCTTGATATTTAGAATCAAGTTTCTTTTTAATCCAGTTTAACATTGGCTTCTTTTGCACTGACCAATGGGATGTGACTGATACATCCAGAAGCTTAGTTAGCAGTGGCTAGGAGCAGTTAGCTTGGGGTTAATTATGTCTATTGAAGTAAGAAAGGGTGTAATTTTCATTTCAGCTTTTACTGGGAACTGCTCAAGACACTGGAATTATAGTCTTTACTAACGAGAGCGATGTGTATTTTTTTATGGGATAGTGTTCATGTGCCGTCCATGCTGCATATAGTGTACGCGACCTTTCAGCACTTGACATGACATCCTGACCTGAAGGCAGAAGGGGAAGAGGATCTCGGCTGCTGTTTGTTTCCAGCAGGTTGAGTGTCTGGTCAGCGGGAGGGTGACAAATCGAAATTGCTTCAGCAAGCAAATGGAGCAAATTCGATTTGTCGGTCAACAAAGAAAAATTCAATTTCTGATAAATTCATTAAAGGAAAAGTCTTTTTTTTTTTTTTTTTACAACTTAGGTCATACTGTCGTACTGTTTTAGATACTCACAGGCCTCATAAAGTTGTATCCACCACATTTGGCGCCTCAGCGTGCTTGAATCATAGTGCTTATTGGATTCACGCAGTGATTGTCCAGCTGTGCAGAGATGAGAGAGCAGGCAGAGTTTGAACTTCACTCTCAAGCTCTTTTTTTCCTTCTTCACACAACTACTTCTGTGCTTCTCTGTTCAGCAACAGCATTCAAAGCTTCAGAGATAGGCTAATAGTTTTTACAGGATTTTGCTGGTCACTAAGGATTTGGGATGGTATGAAAATCTTCTCCGTTTCATGTGCCATTTCTGCCCTGGGTTTTGTCTTGATTTCTGTCAGACATGGAACTGTTATTAATGTCTCTGCCTCGTGAAGTCTGTGGTAGTGTAATTTGCATGGTTAACATTACTGCATGATGATGCTCTATGTTATAATGTGATTCAGTGGTTTGTTGGACTGAGTACTTTTCTCAATAAGGCATCTGAGAGCTGACTAAACCACCAAGACACACTATTAGGCAATAAATATTTAATCCAGGATGTAAACAGTTCCTCGCCCACATGCATTGTAGTATTTTATTTATGTAACACATTACAAAACTAAAGAACAAATATGTACTGAAACAGAATTGGAAGTGCAACTTTCTTAGTTTATAAATAAATTACATCATGGAGATACATGGTTCTTACAGGACTGTGACAGTGGTAAACATATGAAGTGAATGCAACTGGCAACGTGCACCCTTTCCTTTTCTATTCACACTTCTCATTCTCCCTAATAAGCCCATTAATGGCTACACATTGACTCATGCTTCTATGGCAACAGTGAGTGGAGCTGTTAAACACAACATCCTCTTTTAACAGTATAGAGTTTACACTTACATGGGAAAGAGTGCTCTCACTACACAGACTGAGGATGCCGTAACAATGCCAGCTGTTTTACTTCGGAACAGGTGTTTTTTCCTCTCTGGTTTCTTTGCACAACTATTCACCACATTATTAAAAGCAGATATCAAACCGTGCACTCTGATTTTAAAGGAACGTCTCCTTCTCCGGAAATTGAACATTTCCCCCCGCTATTATTTTTGTGATTTATGCAGTTTATGACACAAAAAACAACTCTTCCTGTTGATCTCACTTTCTAGCCACATTTCAATGATCACGGTCCACTGACTGTCTGGTATGTTGTACCCAGTGGTGTCCAGGTAGGTGGGTTAAAAAAATCACACGAACTACAGAGGATGGACTGGTGTGCTTGTTGAGTTAACATAGGTCTGGGTAGTTGGTCAACACCATTGGTGGTATGTGACAAAGTACTGAACTTACTGTACGTAGATATTTTATTTTACTTTGATTAACATTTTACATAAAATACATGTGATAAACATGATTGCACTGTTATGACGACCCAACAGTGGCCTTTATAACTAAAATTGTACATTAATGTATCAGTAATCCAACAATTTTATATATAACAATTAATAATTACAAATAATTAACAGGGGCCACTCTTCTGCATTATGAGTACGTTTAAAAGTGCATTTTGCATACAGAACAGTTGATGGGATAATACCATAAAGGTTGAGTTACATGGTATGTTTCCATTACGCTGCTGACCATGTTTCAGTGGCTCCCCAGCCCTTTATCAAAATCTTTGACAGCAACTGTTATTGTAAAGCAGGATGGTTTATCAGGATTGTTATTTTTGCTAAGAGACATCCCAGCATGAGAAGGAAATGAGCGGAAATGAGTGCACTGCTTTAAATTTCTGGTCCAACAGATTGATCATCATTATCATGATGATTGTCCTTGATTTTGGAAAGTCCATTGGGAGTAATATAAGCTCTGCACTAAATCATATACTGAATTACCTTATATCTTACACATTTAGAGGACTAATGTGTAAGGGTGATTTCCCTTTATTTTCCTAGTCTTAAAGAAGTATTCAGAGCTTGTTCCCAGTAGCAGGGTTTTCCCTACCTATCAAACTTAAAGGCCTTTTTTTGAAAATTCCAGCATGTGATGGAACTTATCGGTGAGGGCAGTGCAGCACTCGGACAGTCTACAGCATGCACATGCTAGAGTTATCTTGTAGTTTATCTTCAAAAAAGGCAGCGGTTGCAAGCATGATTTGATTTAATTACTAAATAATTACCTTTGCGAGACCAATGTGAAGTATACTGTGAACTCTCTATGCAGTCCCTTAGAGACTAACAGTAGCGGAGCAGAGCAGCAGCAACAAACAAGACCAGCTGGCCAACACACTCTGCAGCATTAAACAAATTAAACCAACTCTGAGCTGAAGAAAATAACTCAGTGCTCAGTCTGTTTCACCTCAACAACCCTGTCCCCACTCAGCGTCTTGTACAGCGATGTCTTTCCCTGGAGCTAACGGAGCAGCAGAGAGGCTGCTCTCCACTGCTGGAGACATGACGTTAATAGTAACACAGAAGAGCACTCCGCCTCCCACTCCTCCCCATATCCCAGTATAAGATGCTTTCAAATTAATTTATTCATTAATTAATGCAGTTAACTTTTTAAAATGAAAAACTGTGTACACCGCACTACGCACATTCTCCAGCCTTTGCCACCTTTGTCTCAAAAAAATCCAGGGAAAACCTTGAGTAAGCACTGCAGCACACACAGGTTAATGATCTACACATAATAGCAACTGTACCTTTTTGGAGGTGGTTGGCTTTATAAGACATTGATCATGTTCTGAGCAAGAGGCAGGGGCAGTACCATCTCTGAGATTCTTCTTAATCATTGTTAATAATTATACATATGTTAGAAAACAAGAATCAGTCGGACTGAATTTAATTTGTTCAAAGTTAACATATTATCACTATATATTTGTCAAATGGTCCTAATACTTCTACCTCCTTCTGCCACCATCTGTCACACCAAATGTGCTCACCTGCCGTAAACATCTGGTTGTGCCAGATAGGGCAGGAGGGTAGAGCAAAGCCGTCACTGTCGATGGAGCAGGAAAATGTAATTATATCATTATCCAAAGCAACCACAAAGATGCTAGGAAAATATTCTTATGTTGCGACAGGATTGACATTACAGTTATTTGTAATGGAGTATTTTTATATTGGAGTATTGCTTCTCTTACTTAAGTAAGGATCTGAATACTCCCCTACTGATCAACACACACCCTGGTGGTTCATTGTCTACCTGTGTAATGTTTTGTTCATATCACCATCTCCTCTTGGAGATGATCCTCTCTCTACCTTGTAACTGTCGTCAGTGTCATCGTTGTCAGATTGTGAGTTTTTTCTCGTTGACAGAGTTTAATAATGTGCCATGCTGTGTTCACTTAATTTTTGTGAGCTTGATCAGCTTGCTACTCTCTATTTTATCTTTCCATGAAGCTCGCAGGTTGTGGAACTTGATAAGGCAAGGGATATTTGTTCCTTTTAGTTTGTCTCTCCAGACCCCAGGCTACTTATGTTGCCTGGAAGGAGGCACTGCCTTGAAGGCTGAAGTTGGAGAACAAAAGTCTCCTGTGCTCAATAATCACCACAAATGACATGAAAGAAACATGATTGACTACAGCCCTACTCTTCTAGATGTACACTGATCTATCTGATCTGATCAATCTCATATTTATATTGTTGTTTTGAGCTTTGCTGTTCCATGTCTGTACTGTATTGTTTGGTTTTGTGAGTGTCATTCACCACCATAAAAATAGCCTCCCCTCACCCTGGTCATGGGCCATGTCCTTTCATTTAATCCTCCAGGACTCTTAACATGGGCTTGTTGACACTGTAGTTTGTTCATTGTGAGAGGTTAACAAAGCTCTACCTGTTCTTTGATGTGCTCTCTCCAGGAGAGGAAACCCATTATCCTCAATGAGGTGCCAGGAAATGAATCGTGCTGCAGCATCAAATGCAAAAATGTATCTTCAGCAGTATTGAAGGGACATTTCACCAGAAGTATATTTAGTACAAACCTACCTCCCTACTTCATACTTTTGTGATAGAGATACATCAATCGATTAGTGACTGATCAAAAACAGACCTTTTTTTTTAGCTGATTGGCCATGATAGCTGACTGGCCCCAATCAGTCTCATATATATGATTTTATGGCAGTCAAATTTACACACATGCCACACATAGCTGCACAATGGTTCAGGCTTTGTACAAAAGGGCACAGACAGTAACGTCACAGCTGCACACACACACATGCTAAAACGAAATGATATGAACTGCAGCAGAGACTCGCTGTCAACTGGTAACGTTACAGCACATCTGCTGCAGTTTTTAATTTGTTTAAACATTAATTTACCTGTTTTATTCACTACTAACATGTCACACACAGTCATCACGACCACCAACATGCAGGGCTCAGACAGCGGCCTGAACATGGGCTACACCTGGACCATCCCAGCCAGGTCTGCTCAAGATGGGACAGATGGTGAGTCGGCCCAGCACGAAATAGCCTACATAAAACATAGAGTTTACACACAGTTTACCTGAAACCAGGTGATTTTATCTTTTAAGGAAAAGTCTGACATTAATGTTTTATTGAACATCAACTGAGGTGTGACTCTGCTGTTAACACTGCTGCTGTTTTTGTATATATTTAATTTAACTTCCTTCTGTGTGTTTCAATCTGTATGGAAAAATATAAAATAGTCAATTTTAATTAATACAACTGATAAATATTATTAATCTAGATATGATGATCAAATAAGTAGAGCAGTGGAGAGCTTTGGTTTTATGTGGTCAGGTTTTTAGATATCTACTGTAGATGTCTTTTTGTACTGCTGAAAATTTTTGTATTGAATTTTCAAAATACAATTTTTCTGTTCTGTAATAGCTGAAACTAAAAATGATTCTCACTTTCATTGTATTGGGGTGGCAGCAAAGAAAACTATCTGTATCATTGGATGAAAACTAAATTATCCATCTGGTAAGTTTTGTATTTTGGGTATACCAACCATTTAGACTATGTAGACTGTGTCAGAGAATTTGTGGCTCAATATAGAGCACAATGAAAATGTTGAAATTGAATCTAGCTGTTGTATTTTGAGAACTTCTTACACAGTTTTGGTTGGTTTTCCACTTCTTTTACAAAGACTAGATTGTCTCTATAGTTTGTGGAAAATCTATGACTCTTGGGTTTGTTGGACTTATGAAAACCTTTGGATAATGTACCAAAATGTGCTGCCATCAAGATAAATTCAAGACAGTGTCCTGAAAAGTTTACATTTTTCATGTAAAAAGAGTTAAGTTGAACTGTACATGGTGTCCGTTTAATCCAATCCAACTGCAGTTGGGGATTAAGGAAGTCTTGGTGTTTAGTTTAAGCTGACCATATGTCACACCATTTAGATTGTATTGCCTGCCTGACAAAACAGGATAAGAGAGTTATCCAACTAACTTTGGCACAAGTGTAGACCACACTCTTTCCCCGTGGTATCTAATGTTGCACACCAAACCTGCTAGGTGTAGTTTTTGTTCAGGCTCATGGACCAAAACATGAAGGGGAACCACCTCATCATCAATCATCTGTTTAATAAAAACTGAGTCACCATGTTTATGTGACAGTATAGAAAAAAATAATATATTCACATGAGCATGACAAGTACAAAAGTGGACAGAAGTGGTGGTTTACAAACCAGTACAAAGACTTAAAGGCATCCTGATGATTTTTTGATCGGTGTTGGTGCTATGGAGCACCTTTTTACGAGTGGATCCCTGTTTTGTTTGTTCTCGTACGTATGCTCAAGTGTGCGTGTGGGTGATGCAACACATTCCTGTCAATGGTTTCACACCACTCCACTGATCTACAAGTGGCCATAACCTACAAGAAATGCAGCAATGTGCCAACAAAGGCAGGAAAGAAGAAGAGTGCTAGCAAATACACGTGGATGTAAACGTTGCAGGCGTCAAACATTTAAGATAAATCAGCTTTTCACATGTTTTATGAGGATGAGAAATTAATTTAACTTCCTTTATGGACCTCAAGGATAAACACAATACATTTTGGTGAGAAGCACTGAATGTAGACATGACTCTATTTGTTTACAAGAAAACTCCACATAGCAACTTTAAACTTCCATGACTCTTAATTCAATCAAAAATACTGTTAAGTCTCTAGAAGTGTGAGTGATAAAAAAAAAAAAAAATTACAGTTGCATGTTAATTATTAATGATATTTTTGCTTTGGTTCAGTGCAGCCTCTTGCACTGATATTTCATCACTGTGGAATATTAGCCAGCTCTGTTAATAGAGAATTCTTCTTACAGACTCAATGATATGACAGTGGTGACTGTGGTAGAAGTGCGATAATGTATTTTACCAACACATCCTCCTTATGTTTATGTATATCAGGATATACATTATCACTTACTTATACTAATGTGTCAAAATGAATATGATATTGACTTGCTTATGGCAGGCTCCTGACCTCAATATTGACTCAGTTTATTTGCTATAATGACATTCAGGAACTTACTGGTCATTTCCCAGGGTCAGTGACCCTCTGTGGATGCTGTATTGCATGCTGTTGACAGCTCTGTCTTAAATATGAGAAAGACAAGCGGACATTTCCCTGCGGTTTGTCCTGTGCTTTTTCTTTCATGAATGAGTCATTGATTTAATGAGAACTGTGTCCTCTAAAAACGTGCCCCTGTAACTGTGCTGGCATCGGAACACATACCTGTAATGCAGCCATGAACAATCACATAGATTATTTCTTCGTGATGACACTCTCAGATGCGGTGAGGTGAAGGTTAATTTCATATAAATGAGGGTCTGGGTTACAATGGGAAATGGTAAATGGGCTGCATTCATATAGAGTCTTACCAATCTCCCGACCACTCAAAGTGCTTTAAACTACATGCCAACATTCACCCATTCACACACACACATTCATACACTGATACACTGCCATGCAAAGTGCCAACCTGCTCATCAGAAATTCTAATGCTTATTCACAATGCAGCAACTGTGCTGTCTATATATATTCATGTTGTCAGTGCATAAAGCAGCGTTTTTGTACTGAAACAAAGGCTTGTCCTGATGAAAGCGCAGTCATTTTGATATATGTAGATGTATTTTTTGCAGTTTAGAGAGATCAACAGTTTCCTTCTAAGAAATGAATCAATCAACATATCCTTATACTGAATGAATACAACAGAAATGCTGGTTCTGGTATTGATTTTGCTGTTACTATTCTCCACAGTACATGATTCTATTACTGAACACTACATTAGATTCGATTCAGTCTGTCATCGCAGTCAGCGGGCATTTATATGACACATAAGAGAGCAGCAGAGGTTTCTTTGAAAGTCTTGCTGGAAAAACAAGCTGTTGGGTCATACTGAGCTCTGAATGTTGTGGTTAGTTATGGAGTTGGTGTCTTATGACTCTTCTCTGTGGCGACTGCAGCCTTTTTAAAAAAAAAAAAAAAAAAAAAAAAAAAAAAAAAGTCATCTCCATGGTACTACTCTGACTAGTCTTTAGTCTGTCATCCTGTGATATAGTTTGGTTTTGTGTGTACCTTTTGATCCCATCTCGTTTCTCTCCTTCCAAATGACATAGTCATAAAAACCACATTCCTGTTGTTGCTGCTGTTGATTTTCCTGTCTTGTTTCTCACGTTTCTTAATGTCAACAGCACCAGGGATCGTGGCACGGTGGTCTGGATGAGTAATGAGGCGATTCCTCGCTTTGATTTTGAACAGATGTTAAAGCTACAGGTTACTGTGACACGCAAGCTCTGCCCTTCTGCAACTGCATGTCTCCTCATCTGTCTGTTTCAGTTTCTGTTTCAGTTATGGCTGCTAAAGCTGACAGAATGGTTGCCACATTTAATAACTTATTTATGTGGTTAAATGCAACATACAATGATAAACGATAGGAAGACTATTATACTAACAGCTTTTGAAAGTGATATAGCTTTATTTCTTATCAATAGAGAAATGACTAGAGCACTCAAACTGGTTGAAATTGGACGTACAGGCAACCATTACTTGTTGATCTGTGATATTAACTCTCCAGGGTTGTCGTTAACCCTGTTTTCACTCCTCTGTCTCTCCTTTTGAATAGTTAAAGTGACAATTAACATGTTAAAGTAACTCCTTTTCCATGAAGGTAGATGCCTAGCTTGGTCATAAGTACACCTGGTAATCAGTTTTCCTGTGTTGTACATCTCTAGACACACAATTGTCATTTGAAGGCATCATGTTTTACTACTCCACTGAGAAAATCCCCTCCCTTATAAATTCTACAGTGCTACATTTCTCTCTGAGTTCTTATTTTGCATCCCGTGTCACATCATTGCTCCCCAAGTTGTTAAGTCTGCCAAGCCGATTCCCTCACAGCGAGTCAATAAAAAGAGAAAATACAAGAGGATGTGTGTTCATCATGTATCATGGGTGTATGTATGTGCATCACAGCTGTGTATTTATTGCTTTTATAACAGTAAAGAACAAATCTTTTACAGATTTACAGATTCTTCCATCCAAGAATGTAGATCTTGTTGCTTGCTGTTGTCTTGCTGCTGTATAATCAAATTGCTAAATAGTATTTTAATAAGTATTTGAGCAAGACAAGAACAATTGTATCCTAGGGGATTGTGCCCTTTTCTCTGAAGAGTTCTCTTATGTAAATAGGCACTACTGCGCCTGTGTTTGTATGTGGTCTGTGGGAGAAAGAGCAAGTGCACAGACTCTCTGTCCACGGCTGGTCTTACAGCAGACTGAAATCCACAGTGAAATTCTGGACCTGTAACATTTAACTGGAGAGAAGTTTGTCGTAAGCACAGAAAATGAGTGGTGGTTTAAAATAGCAGCAAGCAAGTAATGTGTTTTAATTTAACCCAGCTTGAAACATGATGGACATGATGTATTGTTTTCCTGCAGGACTGCGTGTATTACGCCACATCCATTTATATTAGTCGAGCCCGCCTCTCTGCCGGCTACATAGGGGATGTTTTCCTCTCCCATCTCGCAGGCTTACCTCATAATCAATAAATCAGAGGCACTCGATGAGTGGAGACAGCAAATCTCTGCCTGTGGTAGCTGCAGCTGGAACAGGAATCAGATCCCAGGTAAAACCTCATGAATACAACTCATCTTCTCATATGTGTGCCTCTGGCCTCATGTGTAAAACCAGCAGAGTCCATAATATCCGGGGAAACAGTTAGTCCCTGCTGCCCAGCTGGCTGTGACGTGTTGTTCACCTCCCACTTGGCCATATGCTTCCTAATGTAACCAGAGCGTCTGAGATGGGTACAGTAGATCCTTACCAACCTTGCATTTTTTATTGATCCTATCTCTGGTAATGGAACTGTAATGAGGGCTTTGGCAACAGTCCACGGTAGAGGAGGTCAATTTTTGGCCATTTGTAGAGATCTGGACTCATATCTGTGTTTTAAGTAGTTTGGTGATTATTTATGGCATGTACAAGTCATAAAGTGCAGTTTTATATGTAAAAAGTTATTTTTTTTAATGTGAAAGTGGTTGCTGTACAACTCTTTGGGTATTTTGCCATATCCAGATTCACTTGCACCCTAAGTTGGGCTCGTGTACAATGGTGTTATCAGATCTTTTTCACTGAAAACAGAGGAGAAAAAGTTAATGAGAACAGTGAGACTGAACCAAACATAGTCGTGGGCAAAAAAACAGAACAACGAACTAAAAAATGCTTAAAACTCCTGTAGAGCTGCAGACTTGATAAGAACTCTGTTGATCACTACAAGTGACTTGTTCCATGCCATAGAGACATTGCTAATATTGACTAGTGCAGCTTTTGAGTGATTGATCTTCTCAGAATCAAATGCTCACCCTCTGTATGGGTGAATGTAAAATGTTAAGTTTGTTTTTCATGTAGCACAGCTGTTGTCGTTGGCTTAAATTCATGTTAGCAATGAATTATAATAGTACACAGCTTTAAAAAAAATGCCCACAGCAGCTTTTTAAACCTGCAGTATAATCTCTACATCTGTAAGTTTTTCTGTCCATGGTACAAACAAACAGAGTGAATCTGTGTCTTTTTAACCTAAAGGAACAGGACACTCGTCTCTTCTGCACAACTGTGATTTAAAATGAGGAGAGCGGTTTATTTTTACATATTATTGTGTGGTGTTAAAAATAAGATTACTCAAAAAGCAGCTAAAATATCCCATTTCCTAACTGTTTTGTTGCAGTTTCCAACTATTTGTCTCATCAGATAGTGAGCCCTGAGCTGACTGGACCATGTACGCAGTGCACAAAATGTGCTTACATGCACAGTTACATAGTGCGACTCACAGGCTGCCATTGTCAAGGTGGCACGAAGAGTCCATTGAGCCCATTATGTGCCATTATGCTAATTGTAGAAAGTATTTCCATTATTATGAGTAATGAATGCAAATCTATTGTCCTGTCTCCAGGTCGTTGATGGAAAGAGGGAGAAAATATGTTTTTCTGTTACTCATACAAGAGGTTTTCTCTCATATATATACAGGTGACAGGGATGTGAGAAATGGTCCTTGCTTTGATAATTAGAGGATTGAGCATGCGGCTTATTTACAGATCTGTGCTATGAAATGTTATGTCCGGTAGAGACAAAGATCTTCAAATCTAATTTCTCCATAAAGCTGACTGATGCTCTGAAAGATAATCCTGCAATTGCTAAATGTTCCGTTTCACGGACCCACAAAGCAGACAGAATTAGTCTACTTGGCACCAGGTCTCACTCTAGCTCCCACAGACCCCTTCATAGTTTTATAGAGGCACCATTGTGAGAGAGACATAAAAGCAGCCTGCTCTGGAGGGAGAGTGCATGACAGAGGCTGGATATGGGGCAGCATGCCCATCGCCAATTACCCCTCCTACATGGGGAACAGAGCCATTTGGGGCACAAATGTTCCATATGGAGAGCAGGCATGTGACAGGCTCTTCTCAACTCACAACTGAAGTAAAGCAGCAAATCAGTTACTGTGTTGATTGTTGTTTTTATGGTCAGTTGATTAATTGTTCAGTCTGTTGACTGTCAGGAAAATAAAAAATGCCCATCAGAAGCTCCAACATGTGATGTCTTCAGATTGCTGCTTTTGTCTGATAAACAGTACAAAGATTTATTCAATTTACGCTGATATAAAACACAGAAAAGCAGCAAATCCTCACATCTGAGAAGCTGATTTATCAATTATCAAAATTACTGACAATTTTCTGTTAATCAAGTAATCACTTCATTGACTACTTATTTCAGCACTAATTGGCAAATAAAGAAATGTTGCAGTATATAATCTATAAATGGATAATTGTTGATTAAACTCATCAGTTTATTTATGCACTCTTCAACACTGTATACACTCTTCAACCATAAGCATTGTTCATATTCTAATAGCTTCCATGTGTATATTCTCACAGTTGGTAATTGTGTTAATTATTTAATGTAGATTTTACACAGTACGTTGATTAAAGTGCTGTGACTTGCGTTATGCAAAAGGAATGCTTTCCCTCAGAGAAACAAACTTTTGTCTGAGTGTATTTATTCTCACTAGAGAGAGAGAAGTGTGTCAGCCCATCTGTTTATTCTTTTTATATTTAGAGAGGGCTGGTTAGATTGAGCTAAAACTGGCTCTGAAATTACAGATGGGCCTAAATCGGGCGGGAAGAGCCGTCTTCAGCTCTGAGGTTATCATTATTCTGTGGCTGGTTGTCAAGGAAAAGCCTCAGTCCTCAGATCCCTCACCAGAGATGCTTCCCACATGTGTTATGACTGTGAGGCAGAGCAGCAAAGTATCGCAGGGTGTGATAAGGCTCACGGTCTCCTCACCTGGCCTTATATGGACGGAGTTTGAACCTCGGCTGCTTCGTAAACCGAGCAGGACAAAACTGCTCACTAGCTACAGGTCACGGATTGGTTACAGCTGTCATCTTCATGGAGCTTCCGTGATGTGTGCATTTCTAGTGAAGATAGTAGCAGAAGCGTAACTGCAGGAAGCATGTGGGTCTCAAGGGATGATACTAAACTCAGTTTTGAAGTAAAGCTCTGCCATTGGAAACTTTTGAGTCTTAGAAAGTGTCTTAAATTTGATAAAATGCACTCAAGCTCAGGATTTTCTTGGTTCTGAGTTCCTAGCTTCTTGCTTTGGATTAAGTTTACAATTCCTGTTTTTTGAAGAGCCACATGCCTTTTGGAATTTGTGTTATAATATATAAATATAGAACATAAAATGGATACAAAGTGAGAAAGTTTTAGATTGAACATACGCTGCATGGTTACTACATTAGAGGTGTCTCAACAAGAAAACTGCCCTCAGAGTCCTTTTGTTCATATGTGCAGTGAAGTGTGATTTGGAGACAAAAAAGTTAATGGACACATGAGGTTTTATGTTCTGATATTATGTTAAATAAACCATTTGCAGAGCACAACAGTACAAATAATGAAAAGCATACATAAAGAGTGTATTTCCTGCTACAGTATGTTACACGATACATTTCCTGCAGTTGGCTTTTCCTCTTTGCACAGCTCGACATGAACAGATCGGTATGGTAACTTTGAACAACGAAGCAAACAATAATGTCATTGCTCTCATCTATTCTGCAGGACTAATCAACTCACCATCAAAAGGTGTGAGATAGTATTATGAGAAGAAATCAAGCAATTATTGCCTCTAAAAATAGTGACCTCTCACTCATCCATCCAAGAGTCATGTCTTCAGAAGGCTTTGAATGCTGTTGCCATGAAAACACCAAGCCGTGTTAGATACTGTGGTACTCTTCCTTGGCCTTGTGCCTTGCTAATGGCATTCTGTCAGCTCAACGTGTCAGAAATGACGCAGCAGAACAACAGCTGACAGCTGGAAGAGGACCTCTGGCATCCTTGTTGCAATAGGAGCAGTTTGTGAAAAGTCTGAATACGCTGGAGAAGGTTGTACTTGCTATTTTATTTGTAACTCAGTTACAGATGAATATTCTGAGCTGAATTTTGATACAAACAGGATCAACACATAGCCTGTGTGGTAAACTCTTAGTCTGAGCATCCTGTAAGTGTTACGACCCTGGCTCAAGGGAAGCAGCTCAGAGGAGTCAACACCTAGGATTTGCAAAGTTTATTGCAAACAAAACAAACAAAAGTCAATAGAAGATACAGAAGGTGGTGGCTGGTAGCCAGGCTGCTGATACTGGCTGCAATGTGAGAGAGAGAGAGAGGGAGAGAGGGAGTGGGTGGAGCTTGACCAGGGTTTTAAAGGCCAGCCAGCAGGTGCAGAAATCAGGAATCATTGAGGGAGGAGTTCCCTGTTACCTGGGAAAACACAGCTCAGTACAGATTTGGACATAATATAAGAAACACAGTTGATGTTGACAATACAAGCACTTGAGGTTCATGCAACATTTTCATTTTGTCTTTAAGGCCTTTAAACACTGATTATATCCCCTTATTCTATATAGGCATCAATACAATGCAGGATAGGTCTTCTAGGCCAGAGGATGTTTTTTTATTTTTATTTTTTATACTTTCTAATGTATTTTTTGTGTATTTGTATGCTTTTATCACAGATCATAGAGATGACAGGAAATTAGGGAGAGAGAGATGCAATGCACAAATTACAGCTAATAGAACTGCTAGATGAATCACTTCTTCTTGAACTGTAACTGTGCTGTGATCACTGTTTTATTTCTGATGAATATCTGGAATTTCATATCACATGGTTCAATGGTTTTTGCATACACAGGAAAAAGCTTTTACAAGACCAGCAACTGCATCAGTGGAAGCTAATGGAGATCCACTTAACAGTAAACAATAAACAGCTGCTGAATCAAAGTCTCCAACAGAGGGAGGGAACAGGAACAGGATCCACACACTGTATTGAATACTCTGGCATCTTTAGCCATGCTAGCAGCGTGGCTGTAGGGATGGCAATGTTGGTGGGTCCAGACTTAAATATCTCAAATTCATAAATTCATACAACCAGAGTATGAATATTAATGACTTTGGCGATCCCCTTGACTTCCCTCTAGTGCAACTTGGCATTTGTGGTTTTTAAAGGCACAGTGTGTAGAATTTAGTGGCATCTAGCAGAACAGACTTGGCAGAAATGGAATATAATATTCATAAGTATTTTTTAATTTGTATATAATCACCTGAAAATAAGAATAGTTGTTTCTACAGTAGCTCAGAAGGTACAAACCAAACATTGCCTCAAGAGAGGGCCTTTTGTGTTTTCGAGTTTCACGGCCACTGTAGTTTGTCCTACACGTCTGGAAGGGGAGGGGTATTCATTGGTTGTGATCTGCAACGTCACTACTAGATGCCACTATATCCCACACACTGGTCCTTTAAGTGGAATGTCTCAGAAAATATAATCAATTGTGAGCATGCTAGCATGTCGACGTTAGCATGTCGACATTAGCACAGCGTCACAGAGCTACTAGCATAGCTGTAGACTAGTCTTGTTACACACCTGTTCTGAAAGTAGTTTCATGTTCATGCATGTTGAAAATCGGTGTGTTCACTGCAAAACTCTCCTCTTTATCAAGTCATTATTGTCTGTAAATGAGTTCTTAAAAATATAAAGTTGTTTCTAATGCAAATCAAAAAGTATTCTCCAAAATCAGATGCCATTTCTACTTTACTTTACCGCATCATCTTTCCTTATTCTTTCCTGCTTCAAGATACTAGATATTCATTTCTAGAAAATTATTCAAACATGCTGATTTCTGTTAGAAACTGGTTGGAATATCATTGAGCATATGAGATGACAGTTTGTAGGATTACAATTACTTGAGAAGATGTAGAGTATCATATAAGTCCAGTAAATAAAACTATAATTTCATGCTAAATGAAAGGCACATTAATCACTTACCAGAATAATGCAATCAACACTGCCCATCAATAAGGTAGTACAAATGGCACTTAAGATGTATGAGATATATGTTGTAAAGCTGTTTGCCATGCAGTTAAAATGGCGAGATAAGCAATTAAACAATATCTTAATACCATAAGGTCATTATAAATACGTTTCTGGGGAATATTGACACAACCAAAAAACAGTTTGAAGGGGTTTGGCAGGCTTGGCAGTGCAGTTGGCATATTTTGAAAGGTGTTATAGTGTAAACTGTCACTGAACAGGCCAGTTGAGACTCGGTCCAACAGCCTCAGACGGCCTCCAGTCTGTTTTGGCTCGGTGCTGTGGAAATCACTGCGTGGGTGTGTTTGATCACTCCGACAGAACTGTCATGGCTGCTGGCCGCCGGACGGCTCTCAGACACCCAAACACAACAGACCAGCAGACACAGAACATCACAAGGGCCATGTGGATAAAACTGTGAAACAAGTGGAAGCTGAGGTGCTGAGGAGCATGGGACATCTGACTGACAAGCTCAAGCCTCTACTGGATGTTTATTATTAGGGGATTGAACATAGCGCTGGAACTGTCATGTTTATGTAGCATCATTCGTTTTCTCTGCACCAAATGTCTCATTATCTGAAACCACTTCCCTAAGTATATTTTGATGGTGGGTTTCTATGCTCCTACACTGCTATTCTATACTATATATAAATACTATAAATTATACAATGGCAGTGCTAGGCAGTTATCTGTGCACATTACTGTACTGTTGGTTCAGTGGACAGACTGGTGTCGTTCATGCTAGCTTGTTGTGGGGGTGGAAGTGTGAGGATACAGTTAGCCACCACCAAAAGAGGAGAAATGAGACACCAGGTAACTCCAAAGTTGTCTTATTTGTATGTTGTACTTTAGCTGGCTTGCTAATGTTAACAGGTAATTAAGGTATTTAGGAATCACCTGGTTTCGTTCAGAGTTGGAGGGTGTGAGAACAGCTTCACTGTGCGGTCGGGACTTCATGCAGTCACACAAGGCAAACGTTAAGCTCGCTGTGTAGGCTGGCTGCTTGTTAAACCACGATGACTGGTTTTCTTTTTCTCCACGTGTTTAACACAGCAACGTGGGTGTGGAAGCTCTGAAGTTGTTTAGAAGGAAAGTATGACGCAGCTGGGCTGAGTAAAGAAAGTAAAAGAATGAGTAATGTAACTAATTACATTTGCTGTTGGGTAACTAGTTATTTGACTACTTTTATACAGAGTAATCGGTTAAGTGTAAATTATTACATTTTTCAAGTAATTCGTCCAACGCTGGTCAGTGGTTTCCAAACTTTTTCTGACACAACCTGCTTTGGAAGCTGAAAACATCAACCAACAATGACAATACTTTGATAACTAGTAACAGAAGGAGCCAAGTAGAATTTGATCAAAACAACAGTAACAAAGTGGACTGCACATGTTTCAGGCAAGTTTCTCATTAGGTTTTGCTAAATTATAGGGTTTCAAGTGTAATTTAATACAAGTTTGTACGCACAAAACACAAGGCTCTCCTGATACACTGACAATGAACCCGAGAGCAAAGATAGACATATTCTTCAAATTTGGGATTTAACTGACATGTTTACTTGATGAGTGTCACCTGTTTTTCTTTTCTTCTCTGTCAAGTCTGTCCATCCTTTATTTTACATGTTTTGCTTTCTGAATACATTGTGCTAACCTGAGTATTTATAGCCTTACTACCATCAGGGCACTCTTTCTAAAAATAATTTTCCCAATATCAGATTCATAGACCTTTTTCACAGCAGTCATTTTAACGATGTCTCAGATGCAATAATTGCTGCTATGTAGCAGTTAATGATGTTACACCTGTGTTTGACAAGTGAAAATGTCTGCTGTGAAAATAAGCCCATTCCTCTGTAGGTCACTCTACATTTTCCCCACTGGTTATGTAAATTAAAATTAAAAATGAAATTAGATTAAAAAATTAAATTGATATATATATTTTTTTATTACAGAATTGTTCCTTGTATGTGGGCTTAATTCTAATTGTGAAACACACACATCCCTCAAAAAGTAAATCAGGATCAGGTTTGCTAATGAGCAAGAATCAGAAGAATAGAATCAGCACATTGAAAGTTCCTAACAGAAAATCATAAATTTACCACCACAAACAACTGAATGTTTTATCAGAGGAGAGAGAAGTGTGCTCTATTGTTGTGGAAAGGCCAAATGTTGACATTATTAACCAGATATTTTAGTGTAGGTTGAACTCTGCCTTTTAAAAAAAGGTTTAAAAAAGAAACTACGTTTTTGTAAATACAGTAGAAATGACACAGATTGATTGTATGATATTGAATTATTATATATTATATAATTCTAATAATGAAGTTAAATCTCAAGCATTGTGTGACATTCTTGTCAGTTGTTTGCATAATTTACATTATTAAATTTTCTAATCTTAAATTAATTGTTAAAAGGTATACAACACAACTGTAAGTCTAGTTTCTTTCTTATTATTTTCCGTTTTAACTGAGGTAACTACAGTCATACTGGCATATTGTTCTTGGAGCCTCACAATGGCCACTTTTGGCTATATTTGGCCTTGTTTTCCAAAATGGTGTCAATGGTGGTGTAATGGTGTAAATATACACAGTGGGACAGAGTTTCACATATTCTCGGGCTCAGCATTAATATTTATCCATTGCTGGGTCAGAGATGGCATGCTTGGTATGTTGGAGGCAATCGTACTTTCTCTCACTAAGCTCTCTCTCTTTCACTCACTTACACACACACACACACACACACACACACTTCCTCTCCTTCTCGCCCACACACATCCACCGTTTACTTTTCCTAAACAGGAATTATTGGTTCACTCAGCTGTTACTACTCCTGAGACAGCCATGATTCATCACATAATGTTATACTGTGTTTGAGCTGCAGTAAGCCTCCTTTGATCATGTAGGACATACAGATTTAGTTAGAAACAGCTTTAACTGGATGTTAAGTCAAGCACTCCTGTCAGACGATCTTGTACTCTTTCACTATTTCCTGCTAATAGAAAGCACAGATCAGGTTTCACTGATCCACTTGTTTCCTCTTGTCTATTTCACGAAGATGTCATTTTTCTCAGAGAAATAAGAGGATTGTGATTTGGACCGGGTTCTGCTTGTTCTGTTGCACTGGGAGTTTGCAGTTGGCGCTTATTTTGGAGGAGATATTGCAGCCAACTGACTCAGAGACACAAATATTACCAAATCCATGGGAGTACTAAAAGTAAGCAAACTAGATAAAACACCAGATCTCAACATGCAGCCAAGTTTATGTCCATCTCACTGCACTGCTCTTGAATGGGCCTTGAGTGTGCTGCCGCTCAGAGTTGGCTGGATCCTAACTGGGCCACTATCATTCGAACAAACTCAGAGAAACTGTTCTATATCACAATAAAAGACAACTCTCTACTTTCACCATACCCCTCTCGTCTTTTGACTGTGAAACTCTAAGCCTCTGTAGACTTGAAAAGTGACTTTGAAAAGTTTGTAGTTTGCCTCTTCACTGAGAATGGAGGCTGTGGTCCACAGTTACAACGGATTCAGTAAAACAGTGTTTTTGTGGTGGAGAAAAAAAGTCGATCTTCACGCTTGTCTCCTGCTCTTGCATTAGTCAGACCGGCTCTGTCATTCCTCACTCATTGGCTGCCATGTGCAACTTGGTGTGAATTCCTATTGTAATTTACTTACTTGTCCCATATTTCTACCCATATTTTGTCAAAATTATGACTGAACTTACTGAAAATATGAATGGACAGAGGAATTTATGCTGCAGGAGTGGTCTTAGAGTTTTTATGGATATTTTTATACCCTTTTTTTATGCTATGATGAATTTTCATTGTAACAGCAAATGAATTCAAGCTGACCACAGCCACTGTCCTTCGTGTTGGAAAAATGCAAATTTTTTATACTCACCACAGTTGGAGTAGAGTGTCACTTTAAAACTTTAAGGCTGAGGGTAGCCACTCTGGACTATGAATCATACATTGTGGCCACTCAGTTACTGGTGGATACAATGCGCACACTCAGCACTTGTCCAATTACATGCTTTCTTGCAAAGCACAGCTGGTGCATGTCCAGTGGCATACTTGCATGGAAATTAGTTTGCACAGAGATGATTGCATTTTGTCTAATCGTGCACTTTTATGTAAATCAAGTTCTAGCAAAGTTCAGCCAACCTCTTGCTCACAGTAAAACACGTGACCTGATGCAGACATAAGGAAATGCCGTTGTAGTGTACGACCAATGTGATGACAGAGAACGGCTGAGCTTTTACGTGAAATTGAGGCTTCCTTTTTCATACATACATGATTTTCATAAGCCCAATAAATTCCCCTCCGATACTGATTAGTAGCTTTCTTTTTCCACTCATGCATAATGACATATCCTATATTTGAAAACATCCCTGCTGTTTTCATCTTGACTGCTGCTATTTGTGGAAGTGAGTGCGTAGTTAACGTGCTCTAAGACGGAGCACTCAACAACAACATGAGAATGAATTCTTGCAGTGGGCACACAGTATTAGGACACAGAGAGTTCGTATCACTCAGATTCATCAGAGACAACACACTCTCCTTCACTGCTGTAAGTGCTCACTTGACAGCGTGTTATGAATATATTTTGAATAATAAGCTCAGTTGCTGTTGTTATCTTTATTGCAGGGGAACTAGACTTGCCTCTGGTGTCTCAGTTTGCATCTTGAGTGCCAGTGTGCCTCAGCATTTATTCAATTATTCTGTTTCATGTGAAAAGCAGACTTGTACGAGTAGTTTTAGTGTTCTATGTCTGTAATTATTAAAATCAACTTTCCATTTTGTGTTGTATAATGGAACTTTGAGTTTAAGGTTGCCACCAGATCTATTCCTTCCATCCTTTCTGACTAAATGTCAGTCTCTTCTTCTTGTAATGGTTTGCTGAGTCCTAATTTACATCCTGTATGATGATGTGGTTTGATTGATCGCATTTTTTTGTAGATTATTTTTACACTAATTGTCTTTTAAAAGAACAGTTTGACATTTTGAAAAGTACAAAATAGTCACTGCACCTTGAGAAAAATAGTTCCAGCATGTAACTCCTTGTAAAAACAACTTTTTTACATTTCTGATTGTGTACGAATTAAACAAATATTCCTTCATATTTACACACAAACATGAGAGTGGTATCGATCTTTCATCTAACTTGCGATCAAGTGTATTTGACAAAATGTCGAACAAATCCTTTAAACTGATTCTAATGTAACATGATTATCAGATCATAATGTGTTAATGAAGGGTTGCAACCAATGATTATTTTCATTATCACATCAGCACTATGTCACATTTTAGAAGCTGACAATAGCAAATGTGTGATTTTTTTTGCTAAAAAAAAAAAGGATTAAAATGATTATTCGATTTTCAAAGTTGTGGATTCATTTTCTGTCGATCGATTAATCGACTAATCGTTGCAGCTCTACATGAATGTTATCAGTACAGTGATAATTGTAGTAATAATGTCAGGCCAGTCTTACTGTAAAAATTATGCCAACAATGATGTAGAAGTGTTTAAAAACAGTTCAGTTTGCACAAGCTAAGGAAATGCATGACAAGCATTATTACAGGACAGGTCATACCAGGAGAGACATTAATGTTTCTCATGGTGTTTCATAATTCAGGCAGACTAGGGGACGCCTTCTGAGTCCACTTCTTTTCTCTCTACAAGCTCTGGGCTTCTCCAGTAACACGGTGAGTGTGTTGCAGGATATTTGTAGCATTGTTTTAGACGGTTTCATAAGGCTGTGTTGGTTCCGAGGTCTTAAAGTTAAGATGGAGACTGAATGCTTTCACCCCCCCCGGCTTTGAATAAGTCTGTCTGGGCAAAGAGAATTCCTACAGGTTGTCCTTTTCTTCCCTTTGTCATGCTTGATAGCAGTGCACTGGATGCAGTGACCTACCTGGCTATTAAAAAAAGAACGTGTTTGCTGTCAGAGTTTTCAAAGCATTGTAGGAAAACGGATTTGAGTGCTAGATGTTGACATCAAAGAGTGCCACGCGGCCTTGTCTCCCGTATGGCCTGTGTTGAAATGTGGGATCTATATTTGGAAGAATCTCCAGTAAGTCAGCGTCCACTCTCTGTCTCTTCTCTTTTGAAGCATGAGATGAAAAATTAAAAGTGCCTTTTCCTCTGTTTGTCGGTGGGCTTGTCTTTCTTCTTCAAAGGCATGACTCACAGAATGACCTTTCAGTTCCCAGGAGATCACCAAATGCTTTCAAGCAGCCCTGATGCCTCCTGTGAGGCACCAGTCAAAGCCAAACTGCCAAATTGCTTCATCTTCACGTTCTGTTCTGTCGAACAATGTATTTTTTGTTGTGTTTAATGGTCTTGAGATGTCAGGAAGCTGCTACATTGAAGGTTAGAGGTATGATTTCGACCGTTTTCACACTTGGCCCAGAATCAGATTCTTGTTTTAGCATCTGTCAGCTGAACCACACTCATCAACATCATTTCTAGCACTTGTTTAAAATGAAAAAGCTCCAATAAACCTACTGTACACTGTCTTCCCAGCACCAAATTACAGACAGATAAAGTTAGCAACCAGCTGGTGAGCATACTTAAATATTTGGCAGCTAAAGAGACAGGAGGACAGGAGACAGCTAAAGAGGAGTTGGTAAAGACCAAAAGAGCTAATAGGAGAAAGAATATTGGACTCGGGCAGCAGGAAACAGGACTCCTAATGTTACCCCCTGGCTGTTGAATGTGTGAATAAGAATCTGTTTGCTAACATGATTGCCAGAACAATTGATAAGGTAATATGATGTTGTGTTTACATCTTGTTGTGCTGCCCCCAGGAGGCCAAAAAATACATTATTGCTGTTGGAATTATTTCAGAATTTTAACTTTTGAGCATTTGTGTTTTGAAATTTACTTTGTCTCATCTGACCACATCACCTCCATCCCAGTCGCCATGACAGACAACATTATGTGTCATGTAGACCAATCAGATTACCAGCATATGGAGCAACTGCCTCTCACATTTGATGCAGACTCCATGGAACTGCTCAAACCAAACCCTTTGAACACTATTTTGTGGTGGTCCCAAGCTTGATAATAGCTTTCACACCTCACCAAACATACTCTCAGGGCTGGAAAAACCTTTCCTGTTAGCCTATAAGCTGAAAATAAGATTTCCTGAAGGAGATTACTTATACTGAAAAACTGTATACACCAAGTATAAAGTGTGCTTTTGTGTTTGTTCATCGGAACGAGGTATATTTTAGATATTTTTAATATGGCAAAAAGGAAACTGCACTGTACTGTAACTGTACTGTGTACTGCAATGTATGTGTGTTTGCCTATGAAATACTGCCTGACTCAATTTGTTTTCTATTTAGTTTAATAGATGCATCTACTTGTGAAGCACATATACAGTAAAGTAACACTGTATTGCATCTTAGTAGGTGTTTCAGCTGATTGCTACTTTTCAACGGCTAATGGATGAATGAATGACTCCAGTCTCTCTCTCTCTCTCTCTCTCTCTCTCTCTCTCTCTCTCTCTCTCTCTCTCTCTCTCTCTCTCTCTCTCTCTCTCTCTCTCTGTCTCTGTCTCTGTCTCTGTCTCTGTCTGTCTCTCTCTCTCTCTCTCTCTCTCTCTCTGTCTATATATACCCTGCTAGAATATAGGGATGCATAAAGTATGTAAGTGATACAGCAGACTTGATTGACACATGATTATTCTCCAATAAAAGGCTTCACTTTTCATTACATAAGGTTAAGTTAATGTACAGTGGTAGAGTGCACTTTGTCTTCCTAAAGCAGAAATAGCATGAGTCTAATAATAGAAGTCTTATAGGATTCTCATGGTGATATAAACTATATTACATACACAGAGCTCATACAACAAAACCTTCCTGAGGTTCCTACAGCTTGATCCTCAGGTTTGTTCTTGGTTGCAAAGGCATTAATATAGCAGCTGACAGCTTTTGAGGTAAAATCCGGCAACAAATAACTGCAGGCTCTCACGTGAGAGACTTTCACTCTCTTGTACATTGCCCTGCAGAGTGTGGCTGGCAGTGGGCTGTACACAGTAATCAGCATTCAGCACATGACCTGCATTATATCCTTAAAGCACACAATGTGCCTCAGTGTGCTAACTAAGGGGGTGTACATTTGTAATCAATTTAATAATCTAATCAAAAGTAAAAGTAAAAATCAGACTGACACAGTGTTGCTTTACTTACCAAGGGGCAAAACAGAGTTAACAGAGGCCTGTTTATTTCTTTTACATACTTTTGCTCAAAATAAAGTCTATGGTTTGCTGAAGCCAGTTCCTCCAGGAATTTGTGACCTTGCGATTACAGTAATTTCTGTTTTAAATGTCATTAGTCCCAGTGTTACTTGAAAAACTTTGCAATTTTCTTTTGCTTCCTGATGATTTTTTAACATAAAAGTGGTAGAAGAATCATCACTGTCCTCCTGCATTGCCTACTCTCAGGCTGTGCATTGCTTCCAACAAGCTTTGCCAATTCAAATGTCCAAAAAACATTCAGAACCTTACAGCTAAAATTAACTATAAATAACAATGGTGCTCAAACTAAACATGTGATTTATGGAGCTAGTTGGGAGCTGGACTCGGCGTTGTAGTAAATACTAAAGAACGTAATGACTAAGTGCCTCATTCAAGGACACATCAGCAGTGGTAATGACAGAGGGTCACCACTGGCTCCATACAGCCACCATCCTGATGGTTGGGGATTGAACATGGGACATTCAGCTTACAAGCTCATTTCTCTAACCTTTAGGCCACCGTGCCCACCCTTTTGGGGGTATTACCTCCACCAGCTGTCAATAGGCATTACTCAAAACATTGCTCTACAGCATCACTAGTGGTTGAAAACTCAACCACACATCATGTCGGGCATCTCTAGAAGAAATACATGAAAAGTCTGTTGGAAACTTGATGTCTCAGGGTGGATGTAGGAAGTATGGAAAAAGTAAAGTGTGAGTGAGATGGAAGAGGGTAAAAACTCTGCTGGTTAAATATTGTCACCTAGGATGTCATGCTCTGTTGTTTATGCCTCTGCTTGTAATTATTAATCACCCACTAATATAATGTTGCACACAGTTGAGCTGGACTGGCACCTTCCATAGTTTCTATCATTGTACCTTACTTAACATACTTAACACAACATAGGTTTTATTCTGTAGTTGTTGCTGTGGCTTTATAACTGTCAAAATAGGATAGAAAAGATGATAGAAATGTTTGGTTTGATTAGTTAATGATTAAGCATCAATTAGCCATGTTTGAACATTAGGGGTGGGCAATATGGTTGATCACATATCACAATAATAATAATATTTTTTCTGCTATTGATATATATCAATGGTGTATCAATATGTAACATGGTTTACATGTTAAGTATTTCTAAATTGTGGCCAACAGTTGCCAGTTTATTAAACTACACTGTCCAAAATGACCATAAAGCTGAATCAAAACCTCTCTAAAACAGTTTCAACAAAATCTGATGCCTTCATTATACATGGCAGGGCTGTTGTATTAGACCGCAAAAGTTTTAGCCTAATAAACTGGAAACTGAGTGTATTATTAGTCACAAGAGAGACTTTTTCGCTCATTGGCAGTTGCACATGTTGTATGTACTGTATGAGGTCTTATTTATATATACATAATACATACTTATGATAGATAAATGGAAGTAATTAGGAAAGTCACATGAGGTCTAGAATAAACATACTGATATGATATTATTTTGGACTCAAAACTAATTTTATTACTTAGAGGACGCATTATCACATCTCAAATGTTTATATAAGAGATGCTGAAACATGGTTCATGCTTGTTTAATGTTGACTTAATTTGATTACTTTCAAGTAAAGGTTCCATCTGCTTTTCTACTTGCTGCTCACTTGTCAGATGACAACTTCCATCCCCTATTGTCAGAAGACAATGAGGAGAACTGACTGCAATTTATATATGACCAAACATTTAAAAAGACTTAAAATCCCATTCACCTCTAAATTAGGAACTGTTTTTCATGCATGAAAGAACATAATCTTTGGTAAAAGCAACATAAAGTTAGTGCAATTGTGAAACACTACAGTATATGACTCTTCACAGCTGAGGTAGGACACTGCACTTAAATCTCTGTTTTGTTTTATAAATCAGTGGTGTTGATGTGGTCATGTGCTGCTGATTGGCCTTTTTTTTTTGTAGAAACACGAGACCAGAGAACTGCACTTTGCTCAGCCGAGACACGTAATGAGACTGATGTGTTCATGGTGTTGTTGAGCACTGTCTACCTACAGATGTTTATTTGCTGGTGCCAATTGCTGCAGTGGTCTCCATTAATCAGATGATAACAGAAACAAGGGCAGTAAAGAGTAAAATACCTGTGGGAGTGCCATTAAGCACGCAGCTTTTTTGCCTGGAGTGTTACATCACATCTTTTCTCCGCAGTTGGGAATTGGAGCTGTGTTCATGTGTCATGCAGCAGTGTTGTCTTGTTTGACACATCATTGCTGTCGCAGGTAGTTGGTCATTTGGGGACTCTAAGCTGCATTTAGGTTGGTTGTGTTTTCCATCACAATGACTTGCCTGAGTGCTCTTGACTGTCTTTGGTTCAGCAGGTTTTGAATAGTATTAAGATGAGTCAGCGTGAGAGAAGTGAGCAAAACAATATGCATGAATCACCGAGGGAAATTACGGAAAATCATTGTCCCTCACTGTGTATGTTAAGTTTGAGAAGACATTAATGTATTTCCGTCTATTAACGCCAATAATCAGCAGAGACCTCATCATTTCCGCTGCAGTTATTTGATAATAGAATTCTGCGTTCTTAGCCTGGGGACAGTCTCTGTGTTAAACACGGGTGATTTTCTACTCTCACTTTCCCTCTGCGGTAGGAAAAGCCCATAGGTCTCCAAATAAGGCCTGAGTGAGCGCCGGCAGTATTAATAGAATAAGACTGCTGCAGGGGAATATTTGTATTGACCTGTTGAAAGACTTTATCTGATGCATGCCGTTTCCATGGTAGTGTGGGGGTGGGATGCTACGAGGCTGCAGTGTAGCTACAGCTAGCTGGATGTCTGACTTCACGGTAGGTAGCAGGAACCCATCTTTAAATGTCAAATTTGGTCAGTTTCAAGATGATTTAAAGCAGGACTCTTTGTTTTCTGTGACCATTTTCAACGTCTTTACTGAAACGCACAGACTGTGGGGTTTTCTACTAGGTAACAATTCTCCCAAGAGCAAAATAACACATCCTGCTCTGCTGATTATATGCCTCAAACACATTTGTAATGCTGATTAGCCACTTACGGACTGGAAAACACACTGTAATTCTCTAGCAGAGTTTCAGCTGTCAAGAAGCATTTCACCCCAAATACATTCTTGTTCACTGAGTGTCATGGAGTTGTGCAAAGTCAGGGCCTTGCTTTTAGGAGATAGAACTGCTGCTACAAATGTTTGATGTTTTGTAGCATAAAAATCTTTAGTACTTAGTTTTAAAATGTATGCAATATTACACCATTAACTTTGACATTAATGATTAAGATTCTATAACAGTTTGACCTCCTAAACACTGACATTCACTTTACAGTAACACTATGCAGAGAAACCCTTTATGCCTTTAAGACTTTCTCTGTGTGTTCATAGGATTCTCTTAATTGTTTTTGTATTCACAAAAAATAGATTTTTCAAAAATATTTCTCATTGTAAAGCCTCGACTAAAAGCTGATTTGTACCATCTGAACATATTCATATAGGTGTACTGGGCTGTCGTTGTAGCCTGATATTTCTAACTGTTGCTCATACCCTCATGCTAACACTGGTTGCTTCTACAGCTGCCTCCACCACCCTAGCCTAATCCTTAATGTGTTGAAGCTTTTGTTATTGTTGAATTTTCAAAGATGTAATGTTCAATCAAAGTATGCTGGCAGCAGTTACTGAGTATAACATAGTCCATGTGTTAAAGGTTAATCGTTGCTGCTGCTCAGATTCTTTGAGAGCTCTCTCAAAGAGCAGAGCCTACATTTCCCTGACTGAAATGCGATAAGGTACGAATGGAACTGTCAAAGTAATGCACTGTATGCATAAATTATGATATCCAAAATAGAAAATATCATGGGAAATATACATCTGTTTCTGTACACTTTGACATGTCTGCTTGTAAAGGCTTGACTGTATTTATCTTAAAAGCCATTTGTCTTCATTGGTTCAGTCCAGTTCAGCTGAACAGTGTTTCAGTTAGATAAGGGGCAGAAATAGCAAGGAGTAACCTTTTCTAAATTCACCACCTTCTCTCCATCTCACACCTCATTTCTCTATTTTCCGTGGTCATGCCTCACTTCCAGGCTAGTCTTCCGCCAGTCACTTTTCCCTCTGAGTATGCTTGGTTTTTGCACTGAGACCTGCTGAGGGGTTTTTGACTTGATAAAGACGTTGTTTTTTTTCAGTTAGTTCCGGCAACAGAGAGGCCCGTGGTGTGAATATGATTCAGCTGGCTGATTCAGCCTATTAAATGGCTCTGTGAAAAGAATGGGCTGCTGGCTTTGGCTTGCTGCTGGCTGCCAGTCCCAGGACCCACTGTATGCCTGGTACTGAATGGAAACAATGTCTTGAGCACTGGTGACTTGGACACATGACAGTTTGCAAGCTGTTTGATTGGTGGAAACTTGGACAGGGTCTATGAAACCCAAATGTACTGATTTTCTGCTACTTAAAGGTCCAATGTGTAGAATTTAGTGGCATCCAGCAGAACAGACTTGGCAGAAATAGAATATAATATTCATAAGTATGTTTTAATGAGTGTATAATCCCATGAAAATAAGAATCATTGTTTTTTTGTTACCTTAGAATGAGCCCTTTATATCTACATAGGGAGCGGGTCCTCTTCCACAGAGGCCATGTTGCACCGCCATGTTTCTACAGTAGTCCAGAATGGACAAACTGAACACTGGCTCTAGAGAGGGCCTTTTGCATTTTTTGCGAGTTTTGCGGCCACCGTAGGTTCTCCTACATGCTTGGAAGGGGAGGGTGAGTGGAGGGGTATTCAGTTGGTTGCAATCTACAACCTCATTGCTAGATGCCACTAAATCCTACATACTACATTTTTAAAAATTCAGGTTTTAGTGAGGCACACACATGCAAATGTGCACCAAAACAGGTTTTTCCATAGACATCCAGTGCCCCTTCTCTTATATCCTCTGCTCCACAGGCTTCTGTAAGTCTTTCTGTATGTTTACATGCACACAAGAAACCTGAACCCGTACTGGACTAAACTTTAAATATCATACATATTCATTGTACATACTCAGGTTATGCAGGAAATCAGAAATGTGTTAACATGTTCAATTTAAATCTGTGTGTATATGCTGCGGGTCAGTAATCACTTTTCTCCCCCAAACTTATTTCAGAAGGATTACTCTCTGTATTTTAACTTTAACTTAATACACTTTTTGTGTGTGTGTTGGAGGACTGATGTAGCAGTAAGAAGATGGGCTTTGTAGTAAGAGCACAGTGCTTCCTTACAGCATGAATGTGTCTTAATTTTACAAATAGTCAAATAACTGTGGAAGTAGAACTTATTTCAATTTCTCAAGGCTACTTTGTGCTGGTTTCACTTTTAGTTGAGCTTTGTGTGGAATTATTTTGAATACAAGCATGCATCACTATGTGTAATGATTTTTCCTTTCATCCTGTCAAACTGTAATGCACATGCGCCATGTAAGCAGTTGAGACGTGCTGGCATGCTGCAAGTGTTTTTCCACAGCACATGTACAAGACATTTACCTGTTGGAGGTGTGCTGTTTGCAGAAAATGCAATAAGAGCCTGTTGTCTACAGCTCTGTAGACAACAGAGCTCCAAATATCTCCATATCTTGTTGTGTAGACCTGCTGTTATTATAGAATAGCATCGCTAACAAAGCTCAGCTAACTTGGTGATAAAACATTTCATATCCCACAGCGGCTTCACAATAAATAAATGTTGGTTTTTCATCAGCAGTAACTTAACACAACTATGGATGGCTGAAAGCGATCAGGAAACAGAAAAAATAGCCGATATCTGGAAGTACAAACAGGAAGACAGGAGAGAAACTAAACTTCAAACCACAAAAATGATTTAGAAGCAACAAAGTACCAAGAGCTAAACACAGAGAGACTTAAAAACATAGCTTTGCGGGTTGGCTTGGCACGGTGTGGCTACAGTTCACCAACCCGGGCTAGTGAAAAAACTCTAAAAGGTCCCCAGCTAAACTTGTGTGACATTGTGGTTCATAGTTGGCGTCTTAACTCTTTATGTACAGGGGTGTGCCTTCTCCAGGTGAAATTTAGTTGGGGAAATCAAGTTTGTCTTATTGCCTACCCCAATTAAGGAAACTGGGTTTCTTGATTACATGACTTTTAAGTAACCTGATTACTGGAGAAAGCAGTAAACCAGGTTAAATAAATAATGCATGTAAACACACTGTATGTGTTTTTGAGGATCTTATGTCACATGTGCTGTCAGATGCTCAGCAATATAGCCAATGGCCAGATCATGAAGTGCTTAAAATATGTTGTGTGGCATCCCTCAAGGTTCTATACTTGGCCCATTTTTTTTCAGTTAACTGTATCACTTTTGTTTTTCCTGCCGCTGTTATGATGTTGACACAACCTAGTATGCTTTATAATCTGGACATCCTGCACTTAATACTGATAGAGCTGAAGTTCTGCTTATTGGCCCTCAACAGATATTTAACAGTGTTAACTCTTGTTTTAGGCCTTTGACCAGAGAACAGAAAATACTGACTGTGGCTTTAAAAAGAAAAGTGCTGTATAAATAAAGATTACAATGTTCTGAGGGGTTCACATGATGCAAGGGCATAAGAAGCTTTCAAACCTGGCCTGGATGCCTACTACCGCACCAACTGAAAACTAACTCTGCTGCTGACTAGGACTATGTTGGATAAGCCTGTAATTTGTAACGTGATATCAGCTAGTATACAATTGTTTAACAAATATGTGAGAGATCTCCAAAATCTCTAAAAAGGGCACGTACTTAGTGAGTTTGTTCTGTATCAGAGTAGTTTCACTGATAAGTACACACACACACACACACACAAACACACACACAAACATACAACCATGTAGCATGCAAGTTTCTCTGTGTTTAGTCCTCTAAGAAGACAGACACTGTCTTCTCTGGACTGTATAGGGATATTCTGATGGATGTTGTGTCAAAATCAAGGAGAGAGGGTTGAGATGCCCTGTTCCTGCTGCAGAGAGGGAGGCACACAAGTGGAGCTGATGGAAACAAAGAGCGCTGTACTCTTAGTTAGAGGGAGAACAGCTGCAGGCCTGGAAAACAGTACATCAAACACTTTGTTTCTCTCTTACCACCTTTGTCATGCAACTCATATCTGACGTTTTAAAGTCTAAATACTTTCTATATAAGGCTCATTGAGTCTCTATTGAAGCACAGTTTACCACAGTAGTTCTGTAATATGTGTGTCCTGAGCTAAATACTTTACATTTGTAACCATAGTATACTATAACATGTTTTTTTATTTCCAGTGGTATTACTATCATACAGTTAAAATGACCTTACATTCATTCATATTGGGTAAGACCTGCCTTCTTGAAGCTTGACAACCAATCAAAAATGACAAAAGACAACCTACGACTGTGACAATATGGAGCTAAAAACATAAAAAGTTGAACAAATTGATTTCTATATCACACATGTACATGTAAAGCATATGTGGAGGAATACAAATGCTTAAAGAATACCAGTTTTAGTTTGAATAGTAGTACATGTATGTATCACATCTAGCCTCAGATGTTAGGAACTGTTAATGTCATAGATCTGATGAACATTGAGCCCCTATTGTGTTCTTAAAGTAAATGAGAGAAATAAAATTAGCATCTCTTTATTTAATTTCTTAAAAAAAAGTGTCACAGACAGTAGGTTCAAAACTAGTCACTTAGCTGAATTGTATTTGGAGGGTTAATGATCAGCATGGCATGAAATCTCTCAGCTGGGTGCCATGTTATCAGTGATTAAAAGGGACTGATCCCTTATGGTAAAAAAACAGTTGTACTTTGTATGATAAAGAGAGCAACAGGGCGGAGAGAGGAAGAGGAAGGGGAATGAGAAGCAACAAAAGGCTTTGACCTTTCCTCTTTGCGTTCTAACTCTTCGTCTCACTCTTTTTCACAGATAGTGTCCAATGTGCTGATCTTCTCCTGTACCAACATCGTGGGAGTGTGCACTCATTACCCCGCTGAGGGCTCCCAGAGGCAGGCCTTCCAGGAGACCAGGGAATGCATACAAGCTCGCCTCCACTCCCAGAGGGAAAACCAGCAGCAGGTGAGAGAGAGCATGGACAGGGTGTCATGATGAAATTGGGGAAGGCAGGGTCCAGAAAGTACCTAACATTTGTGGTTAAATCAAATAAACTTGAATGGAATACTCCACAAAAAACTTTAATTGTGAATATTGAACATTCACCTCCTATAGGCTTGAAGAATTTCTCTGGAAAGTGTGTAGCTTGCTCCGATGTTGTTTGTCTGTTTAACACCATGCCCGATTCTTTACTCAAGATACTGTATAAAATGGGCTGGGTGACACATATTTTAATTGCTATTTTAGTATTATAGGCGGGTTTCACAAAACACATTGTTATAACATGTTTGCTAATGTATTGATATTTTTAGTATTTAAAATTGTGCAATTGTGGAAAAATGTACTTTTTAGATGTGAATTAGTATGAAACACTTGTCCTTGCAGTTCCATAACTTTGTTTTTACAACAGGACACATGCTTATAGGTGTAGCTAATACAGCTACCAGCAGTAATAACAATAACCTGGACTATACCAATAAATTAGTTCTTGTTATTGGTGAGAAATGAGCTGATTCCTTCAGTGTCCCAGACCATGTGTAGGCAAAATGATTAAGAACATGGAGGCCCCCCCACTCTTTATACCTTTTATATTCCTGCAGTTATATAAATAATATATACTGCCAGAATATAAAATATGCTAGAAACCATAATGCTATAATTGGATATAAAAGGAGGAGTAAAAGTTTAGCAGGTGCATCAAAAAAGACTGTGCAGACATGTGATTCCCTGACATACCTGTCAACTGTTTGTCTTTTTTTTCTTTTTTCAAATTATTTAAAAGGATGCATTTTCCATCCAAAACCATCTGCTCTGCCTACTTTATCAAACCTGAATTACATGCAAGTGGCAGCTGCAAGTCACACACTGGAACTCAAATGGCCCAATATAATGCGCCTCCGAAACAGAGGAACTTTTACATAGTTCTAAAAACTGTTGGAGGAACCACGCCCTTTTTATTGTGTCTGCACTGTAGGAACTGGGCACTACAGTATTTCTTAGAACACTTTCTTAGCTTCTACTTCAGGGTAAGTACTCTCCCAGCACAAGAGGAACTTTGAGTGACGTAAGTGTAAGGTCATTGGTCCAGATGTAAGTGTATGTTGATTGGTTGAACACATTAGCCAATGCAGCGCGACCCACCACCTATGACACACAACAAACACACAGCTCATATCATGGCGCTCTCTATCTTGTTGTTGTATCTCACGCAGAAGTGACATTGCTATACCAACTGCTGGCCGGTCACTTAAGCATTCCTATTGGTAGTGCGAAGGTATGTTCTCGGGGGAACTCCCCAGTGGGTATTTCCTCTCAGGGAGTCTCCAGAACTGTTTGGTCTGAAAGCATCTATTCATTTACCCATTGAACAAAGCATTGATCACAGAGCCTGACAAACTGTTGCACTCCTCTTTAAACCAGCTATAAACACACGATAACAGAATGAGCTCTCTTACAATAAACCAGCGTTCAAATCTGATTTAACTGCGACATGACTGCGACACCTCTGAGTCACCGTGGTTCTTAGTTTGTTCTTTATACAGTACATCCCAAATTGGACAAAAAGCACTTTCCTTGGTTGGCCATTTCCAAATGTACTCTGGGCTGGAAGGTACATAGTTGGTAATTGGAGCATGTTCCACCCTCACAAATCCTGTACCAAAGCCTGTACCTCTTAACTTACTTATACTTGTCCATTGAACTTGCTTTCTCCTATGTTTTCCTGCAGGAGCGTCTCCTGCTCTCAGTGCTTCCCCGCCATGTTGCCATGGAGATGAAAGCTGACATAAACGCCAAGCAGGAGGACATGATGTTTCACAAGATCTACATCCAGAAGCACGACAATGTCAGGTACCATCAGGGGCTGTTTGAGTATCTTAAAAAGAACTCTATAAATAAAAGGAATTATTATTGGTATTAGTTGTGAGTTCTCTCGAGCTCTCGAGACATTTGAGCTTCTCTGCTGTACTTTCATAATCAATTAATGTTAGCTAAGCTTTCTGCTGTGGAAATAGTTCCAAGTAAAGTTAGAAATAACCAACAGTTACTGTATAATGGCTTGAGGATGCACCACCGATGGTTGTATTCATGGGCATTTGTCAAAGATCATTCTGATCTGGATTATATTCAGCATGGCCCATATCTTTAATATTTCACTTGTATATTCATTATAATATATTCACTGATATTCACAGCTAATATTTACTTAGTTAAAATCAGTGCTTCCCAGTGACGACTTAAAATGAAGCAATGTCTCCTTGTAACCCCTCATTAGGGTGAACATGAGCTCTAAGTAATTCAACTAAAAAGTGATTTTTCTTTCTCTGATTTGTCTCAATGGAGGGATTTTAGCCTGAAGAGGTGAACCTGTCCAGTTTTTAACAAGAGAAAAGACAAAAGAAATTATATAAAATGTGTTTTTCTTCTCCCTGTTATCCCCTAATAACCACTCAGATTTATCTTGGGATCCCTTGATTTGATTTACACCTCTTCTTTAAATCATTGAGCCATATTTTTCTAACCCAGCGATTAATTTAAATCATGCAGCACATGGTATTTAATTTAAACTTGATTTGAATATTTTGTCATAGTTTATTTTAACAAAGTCTACAGTAACCTGAAAATCTGAAATGAATAGTTCCCAGTCTGGTGTAATCCAGTGTAAAAGAATCAGATCTGTTGTGTTTAAAAACTAAGTGTAAAATTTTAGTGCAACAGAATTGTACAATAAACCACAAATGAATCCAGGTTAATCCTGAATGGTGCAGCCCACCCACAGATAGCAGGGAGATAGACAGCCAGAGGCAGAGGAGGAGGGAAAGAGAGAAGTGCAGGCGTCGCCATGACAATAGGCTGCGTGGTATTTTTCAAGAGTATTTTCCACCTGTTTCAGTATCAGTAACCACACAGAATGAAATATCAGTTGTATGAAATTAATTTTAAAAAATGTCAACCAAAACCCAGGGTAAACTCAGACCACCATATTTTACCTTTTATTTTATTACAATGATGTAAACAATGGATTTATGTCTTTAAGATTTATTTCAACCTGAAAAGCTGGTACAGGTTTCTTCAAAAATTATAACACATTCCAAAACAAAGGAGCTGTGTTGATATCCCAAAAGGTATTAAGTTTACTCCACACAATGACAGATACTATATTTCAAGCTTTCAGTTTTACTGCAATACCATCATCAGGAGGAGCTGGAGTTGAAATAACACCTCTGTACCTTAGGTGTGCCAGCTGGTTGCTCTGTAATGTTAGTTATGCTGATAATAAAAAACTGAAACTGGAACACACACCTGTTCTAGTGAGGTGCTGGCTGGCAGGCAGACATCAGAAAAATAACAGGAAAGCCAAACACTCATAACTCTGATGCATTTATTTCAACAAATGAAGATTAATGTTTCTGCAAACTGCTTTCTTCAGGATAAAATTCAGCAGCCACCTGACTGGTATTTATACCAACTGGGACATGTGCTGCAAATTTACAACATTGGGGCAAGTGACTCAAGCCTGCATAATCAATAAACTAACCAGTACAAACCAGAAAAAAACAGGACAAAAGTTGTACAAAACATTGTACATTCAAATGATGAAACAATCCAAAAGATAAATCTATATCTATCTAAAAAATGCTACTATTCAATATATTATTGTAATGAATCAGCTTCCCAACACCTCTACCTCCTCCTGATAATGATTTTAAGGTAAAAACTTAAAACAGCAAACATGCCTCTGTCATTGTTTGGAGTAACTTTAGTTTCATAATGTGGCATATTATATATCTACTAAATTCTACTAAATATGTATTGAGTAAGTGAGCTTTGAGGTTCATTACTAACCTTGGAAATAGTTTGAAAAAAAGAAAAGAAAGTACCACTCACTGGTACTTTGGTGCGTTTGTTCAGTTGTCATTGAAATGGTTTAGTTCTTATCATGTGATCTAAAGGGCAATCCACACATAGAGCATTTTGACTCTCAAAAGAACAGATGTGCTTCACTTTCTGCACTTTCTGTCTGGCTGCTGTCCTCTCAGCTGGCTCTGATGACAGTGACGGCTGAACGTAGGACAGAGTCAATATTAATTGAACAGATGGATGCTTATGTGTCACTCACATCTGGCATTTGATGTGGATTCACAGTAAGTATGGAATTTCCGTCATGTGATAACAGGCAGATGTATATGATGTGGGGATCAAAAAAAACCCCTGTCTCTATTCAAAGATACCCTCTGGCATCAGATGTGAAAGACCTCCTTGATCTTTCTCCGGAAACTCTCTATTGATGACTTTGACCCCTTTCTAGTCAATGCGTTGACCGATAATTGTTCCGACATTCACAGACGGCGGATGTTGTTTGTTTTTGCGGTGTTCATTCAGTCTCTTGTCCAGGGTTCTTGCAGTTTGTGATGCAGTGTTGAGCAAGTGGTTTACCTTACATGGGTGCATATGATTTTGTAACTGTGGATGCAGATCATTTACTTACTTAAAACATAGGAGATCATTATATACTGTGTAAGCCCACAGGGCTGATGCAGTTGAACAGCTGTGGTTAGGTGTGGCACCACCCTGTGGAGTAAGAAAACACTACATCAAGGTGATACTGAGCAACTGACTTCTTAGTTGTGTGTTCGTGTGTGTGTGTGTGTGTGTGTGTGTGTGTGTGTGTGTGTGTGTGTGTGTGTGTGTGTGTGTGTGTGTGTGTGTGTGTGTGTGTGTGTGCACTTGCATTATTTATGTTGTGGAGACATAAATCTGTTTACGGTCACATTGAGGAGATTGTTTCTTTTTGGGGACAAAAAGTAAGTCCTCATAATGTAAATCATTACATTTTTGGGTGACTTGGTTTAAGGTTAGGGTTAGGGGGTTAGGGTTAGGGTTAGGCATGTAGTAGATATTGTTAGGGTCAGCGTAAGTCTCTAGGAAATCAATGTAAGTCAATGTAATCCTCTGAAGTGATGGAAACAAGATTGTGTGTTTGTTTGTGGGGAAACAACAGCCTGAGTATCATACTGTGCAGTTGGAGTTTTATGGCCTGTAGCTTTCACAGTCAGGTGGAAGCTCAAAGCTTAATACATAATGGGTGCTATTGAAGCTCTTTATCACTTTGATGTGTCTCTTTGAAACCTCACAGGATAGAGCATCAGGTCATGTACTCAGAGCTTGCATACACAAAGGTCTTTTATCACTATTAATGCGATCATTATCAGGAATTATCCCTTTTTTTTTTTGTTGCCTAATTTTAAGAGCTCAATATAAGTAAGAGTGTTTTAGGAGAGTGGGAAGGGGTGAAAAATTTAGATATTTCCAGGGCATGTGACAGAAGTTGTTGTTACTGAAACCAATGTGCACCGAGCCACATGAGCGTACAATACACTTGTGTTGTGCAATTGAGAGGCAAATTCCAAGAAGGTCATGTTGGATCAGTGTGGATGTGTTCACTACTGTAGCTGTCAAGCGTTAACAAAATTCATGTTACATGACATGTTAACTCATTCTTACTTGTGTTACCCTTTACGTAATTAGAAGAGACAGACCGTTAGAAATCTGCAGTTTCAGCTGGACCAAAGCAAAATCAAGAGGCAAAGAAAGGTGTTAGTTTGGTATGTTCTACTTTAGCTTTTTATCTGACTCACAGGGGAGTAGGCGGCACATAAGCAGCATCTGCTACACTTGGCAGATTTCTATCTGTGGTCATGAGTGTGTGGTTAATGGCTAGCTTACCAGGTGTGACCGTGCTTGTCGGGGAGCGGCAGTGGCTTTTGGTAATTGGGGCTCCGCTGAGAGGCCGAGTAACAACAGGAAGAGAAGTGACAGCTCCCACTGCTACGATTAAAGAGTAAGAGAGGACACAGAGGAAGGTGGAGAGGTAAAGAGGGACTAGCCTGGGGCATAGAGCTCACACAGTCTCTACCCAACTGCCTATACTCTATTGCTCAATAATACCAGGTATGAGATTAGTTCATTTTTCACAGATTTACCATGACAGGCACATAATTGTATCCTTTGAAGCACAAAGTAGTCCATGATAGTTTAAAGATCCCCTCCAGGCATGTTTAAAGATGTATATAAAATACTCTACTTTGAATAAGAATGTGTGTCTCATATGCTTTTTCTTTTTTTTTGGACAAAAAAGTTCAATTATCTTGTTAAAATCCTGGAAGTGGCATCTACTCCTTCGCCCTCATTAAAAATTCAGAATCTATCAATATGCAAATATATTTCATTTCAGAAGTTTAACTGCTGGACATGTCTCCTACTTCACTGTAAAGTTCATTCTCAGTGTTTGTGCACTGAAGGCTTCAAGTTTCCACATCACACTTTTGTAAGTTGAATATTGGACCATGATTGGCTTCCAACCTATTTGTGATGTCACAAATCATGCTTCTTGGCCCACCTCTTAAAATCTTAATGTACTGTTATTAAAGTCAGTTAAGGCATTGCAGTGAATGAGGTACCTGGGTAGTACAGGGAAAAAGCATTTGTCTACCTCTGTAGAGCCCCAAGTTCAATTCAGTTCAAGCAACAGTGCCTCCAGCTTGACCCTACCAAGCACAGTTAGTTGGTGTGTGGGAAGATCATGAGGAATCTACAGTCTTCTGGTTGGTCTGTCTACACTGCACAGCTGTTCAGTCAAAGCTTTCAAGTCCAAGTCATTATAGCTCAAAACAAATGTTTCAGAGCCAGTCACAAGGTCTCAAGTCTTTGAGGAAATAGGAAAGAGACACAGTAGTAAAGAGGAAGGAGGGGAAGTCCTCCAAGTCTCTAAATTCACGACCATTACAATAAAATAGCATTTGCAAAATTTCCTAAAAAAAAAGTCTCAAAACCTCACTTTTGTGATTTAAGTCTTAAATCTCAAGTCTATGGCTCTTCTACACTGTTTCCTTCTGTCTTGAGAGAAATGGAGAAATATAGAAAAAATGAATATGTCTGAATGACTATATCTTTTATGTATCTTTTTTCTTTTAAAGGTAACTCTTATATAAATGCGTAAATTTGAAGATAAGTGGGTACCATTTAAGATACTATTATACTATACTGATTTGGAGCTATTGAACAAATGGTACCTTAATGTTTTTGTACTTGTTCAGAGTTGTGGCCACGCAACAAGCTTTTGTACCCCAAAGGTGCAGTTGTGCTCTACCTTTTCCTGTGACTGAGGCACCCTACATGTGTTTGTCCTCTGGAGTAAAATGATGTCCTGTGGCTTCAGCAATGAGGCCATGCAATGTGTGCTGACAAAAGTATTATGCAAGAGGGCTTTGGGGCGGATGTTTTGATGCTGTCGGGTTGCCCTGTGAGCATTCGGGAAATATTCTCAAACAGAACACTGTGGATGTAACTGCTGTTGTTTTTATGTAGGCCAGCAGCACCCTGAAGAGAGAGACATGGAAAGAACATTGCATAAATTAGAGGAACTGACCTTACCTTTGTTCTCCATGTACTTACTAATTGAAGTGAGGACAAGAATCGATAGAAAAAAACGCATGGTTTTAGTTTGTGTGATGCAGTTAATTATGCACGTGTCTGTTACATAATGCCGTTCTGTTGCTGGTGTTGGAGCGAGGCCTGACCTGAGAATCTGTTCTTGGTGAACAGGCAGCAATACACATGCATGCAGCACACAAAGTGTTTAAATCATGATGTCCATTGCCTTTAAACATACTTTATACTTTAAGCTGAGATCTGTCATCTAACCGGGGTGACAAAAACGCATCATCCACTCTAAGTAGGTGTCCAGATGCTGATACATTTACTTTAAGAGGGATGAGAAGGAGAGCAGCATAAACACACACTGTTTGCAAACAAGCAAAGAATGAGTTCATTTAGGGGGTGAAACAAGGTCGGCCAAGAATCTAAAAAAGATAGGAAACACAGACTGAGGGGTTACCCAGAAAGAAAGGAACAGGAAATGAAAACAGTAATGGATGGAATGGGTAATAGATATATGTGAATGTAATGATGAAGGGAGCGACAGAGAAAGAGAAGCAGGAAAGTCTGAGCCAGACAACGATGAAAAAGGATTGAAGGGTTTGTGGGAGTTTATTTCCTGGCTGAGGTTAGTGAGCCACCAGCAGCTGGCTGGCGGCAGTGCTAGTGGCAGACGCGAGGGGATCACAGGGTCAGGCCGCGCAAGCGCAGTACAACTTTGGTTCAGCTGAGATTTGGCCCAGAACAGATTTTGCAGCATTGGCTCTTAAAACAGCAAAAAGGACTGCCTATATACTGTATTATTCTCTATATGTCTTCCATTTTTCTATGTTTCCTCTTGCTAAGAAGCGTAACTGTTGTATTAGCTGGACACAGGCGATTTAAACATCCACGCTGCTGCTGCCTCTGATGAAGACTTGCTTTATGTTGAAACATGGATGAGCAGATGTTAGAGGCGCAGGGGCTCAAATTCATAGAATAATTAAATAAATAGGATGACTACTTTTGTGACGCTGTTAAAGGGATATTAAAATGTATGTAGGCTATTTAAAACAAACCCATGACTGACGTTGGTTCAAACACAGCTACATGCCAGTTAATTAATGATACATGCAAAGAAATGAAGTGTATTTTAGCACATTGTCCTCACATGTTAACCAGCTCAACTCTTACCTACTGTAGTCCTCTGACTGACATCCTCACTTGCAGAAACTCAGCTTAATACTGCTGACAAAGATGCATTTCCTCTGGCTGCATGGCTGCCTCTCTCACCTCCATATTCATCTCTTACCACCTCTCCATAAAAGACATAATTGCTTCAGTAATAACAGCCAATAAGAAGATGCTGATATTGTATGGCTGAGATACTGTTACTATGTGCCAACATATTAGTTTAATATAATTCACATATCATAATACTGAGGCTCAGAAGACGTCATGCATTTAAGCCACAATTCTAAAAAGCAACATGTAAGCTTTAGATAAGTTGTATTAGACACTGGTTTATAAAAAATTTTAACAGTTAAGATTCTTCCCTCCCTCACCATACACCAGTTGAGCAAACATAACATATAAAATACAAAGAAAGGAAATATGTATTTTTACTGTAGTAATTGTACATTAGGCATTACTTTAATGTCTGACATTAATAACACAAACACAATAACATCACTGCTAACTATAGTTAATGATGCTAGAATCTCTGATTAACTTGGCCAACATTGAATGCACCTCATTGGCTGCTTGTTACAGAAAGGAGGAAAACTTATCATATCATGGTTATCTTGTAGCTTGTGGAGGATAAAGATGCAAACCTCTTTCACAACTTTATAACTAATTTAAACAACTTGGAGAAATGTGTGACATGACATATCCATACTATGGATGTATTATAAGAGAAAATCTAAATCTCTCTTTTCATGAGTGTACCGGCCAAGACGCTGCAGTGAGACTGGTGTAGAGACCAGCATCACAAAATATACATCATAACACCAAAAGATGAACATCAGAGAATAAAAAATGAGATTTTATATCATTATTAGAATCACACCATAAAACAACCTAAAAGCAGTATTAAACCTTCACACAATAAGATGACCAGCACATCATTCTTACATAGAGTGGGCTGAGATATATACAGTATACTGTGTAGCGAGGACTTAATGTCTGCCCTGGCTTCAAAGGACAGAACCATTCATACATGTTAAATGTATGACATAAATATTGTGGTCGTATCCCAACAATGGCTTTATAAATAGCAGCATGTGCCTCAGCCTACATGAGGTTAAAGAGAACCACACCATCTGAGCATACAGAGTACACTGATGACTTAAGGCTTTGTATTGACAGACCTCAAACCTTCTGTGTGAAGCCTGCACAGCCTTTTTCTCTAATCTTGTGGGATGACGTTAATAAGTGAGCAGTGCAGCTACTTTTTAACATTAAACAGTCACAGGATTTAGGATATTCTGAATTCATTTGCAAATTATAAACTGATCTGAAACCAAACAGAGAGTCACAGATTTATCTGCAAGGCATTCAGCTTTTTTTCTCAGAACTTACTGTGTGGTTATCATTGTTAATCATCATGTTACCACTTTTGGTAAAATTCACGGGATTAAATAACTTTGAAACAAGCTCACCCGTTCAGTTCAGGATCTCTGCTGTACTGACTGAGAAAGGCAAAAATCTCCAGGATTCATACCTACCGTTGAGTTATCACGAAGGTAACGATGAAATGTGACTTCAAGACCACAGGTCCCTCTCTGAGGGTACATCTGCTATTAAATGTTTACTTCACCAATTCAGCATTGCACTGCTATAACATTTAGTGACATTACTTGAGGTAATGTATCAGACTTTGCCCAGCCACAAAAGGCTTTCTACAACTTTTTTTCCTATATATAGTACGACTAGGAAACGCATCGGTCAACTAATAAATTTGTTCTTCATACTACAAGTGCTGGAGTTCTCATCTCTCCATATATAGCACTCACCAGGAACTGCAAACAGACTGAAATGGTCATGAAAGCTGAAGCTTTTCGTAAATTACTTGGCTTGCTGATTATTTATATGTAATAGTTATCATATGAAGGCTGTCTTTCATTCCTGCGTGTGAGCACAAGTAGGTAAGAGTGAAAAAACAGAAGCCTCTAGTTATAGAGTACAGCCTCTATTCTGTGTCATGAAATCGCAAAGAGATGCGTCATATTGTTCAACGACTGCGTGAAAATGAACACAAGGAGCCTAGGAAACTGACCCAACAATTAGGGCTCCTCATTCATTATAATAATAATGACAAATCTAAATTTAATATGATGAAATAAAATCAAAAATCCAGAGCACTATAGCTCAATTACTGTTTCATTTCAAGACCTGTCTAATATATTCCTCTTCAGACAAATCTGGTAGAGTTTAGTAACTTTACAGTGAGGCAACTTCTTTGTATTTTACTTTTTTTCTACCAATATATATTTCTCTTCCATTTGTGACTTTATCCAACTTTGTTTTAATCTGTTATAACATATGTAGCCTGACTCAACAGTGAGTCAACACTGATGGAGAAGAGATTTGGTTGTCTATCACAGTGCAGTGTTAAAGCTGATGTGTACGGTGTACAGTAAATGATAGCCCATAAGGAATAACACTAAATAAAAATCCAATGGCTGTCAGCTCAGTATGTTGAACTGTGTGTGCAGGACAGCTGACTTTATCTTCTGTCAGTGAGGCATATCATTTATCCAGACATGTGGCAGGATGTTTTTTTATGTATTAAGGCTGTGTGCTGCTTTCATATTGTTTTGTTTTGTGTGCCTATGTGTAATTATTAAGTGTGGATTTGGTCAGATTAGATCTGTGATTCTTAGCGACTGGGCTGCAGTGTAGTACTGAACTGTGCAGTGTTGGCCAAAGAAAACAGGCCCAAATTTCTCAGTAAGTGGTGAGATTTTTTTCTCTTTTTATTGATTAGTTGGCTAAGAGGCAGTTATAGCTTCATCACCCGTCTCTCTCTCTCTCTCTCTCTCTTTCACTCACGCTCATCATCGCAGGTTTATCTCAGCTGAGCAGCTTATTTCTGAAGGTGAAATAAATTGAAAGAATTTATTTTTAATCAAAGGAGAACTCATCTGTAACCATGTGGTGAGGCATGTCTACAAGTTCATGTAGTGATAGCAGTGTACTCTTGAAACATTAAATGTTATATTCCTACATCACCTATAAGTTCAACCACTGAATTTTTGCCTCACAAAGCATGATGTCCTGGCGCTGCCTGTCTCACTCTACTGCTTTTGTAGCTTACCCCCACTGTTGCATCTGATGTTACATCAGGCCGTGGGCTTGCTCTCTGCTTCAGTGTGCCGGTAGGAAGTGTTCATCAGGACATCTGTGCATTATGCACCAGTGTTGTTCCTGGGGGCTTGATAATTAATACATATATGGTCTTGTTTGTCTTGTTGTTTGTGTTGTTCCAAGCTGGTGCCCCGTTCATTCCAATGGAAGTTGTTCACGGGACACATGCTGAATAAGCTCTTCAGGCTTCCAGATTTTTGGGCCCATAAAGCTCTTCAAAACTGACTTTTTTTCAGATATCTTTTGTATTGATTGCATATGAGAAAAATGTGATCATGTGATCTGCAATTACTACTAATGATGATGCCATGAGCGTGACTGCCTCAAACGAATCTTGGGAAATATAGGAAAATTACTAAGCACTACTGTGTGCTTAGATACATGTCTGATTCAATTGTGTGTGTTAAATGTGACACTACTAATGTGGTTGCTGAAGGTGCACTACAGTTTGTCTCACTTTAATTCTGATACAAAGAGGTTTGGTACAAATATGCATTAAGAGCAAGTGACTTAAAGTGTCTTGATCAATCATCTTTATATCCATACTCACCTCTAATCCTTCCAGAGTATGCCATCACTCCCTCCCTCTCTCGTTTTCCTCCATCACCACTGCTTCTACCCAGAGAGACAGACCTGTGTCTGAGCTCAGACAGGTCGCTCAAGTGTCTGGTTTCACTCAACCTCCCATGCAACAGTTCACAGAAAGCAATCAATTATTCTCTGAAATTTGTTCCCTAGAGTGGGGACTCTTAATCCTTTTCAGCCCGAGACTCAAATTGAGTAAATTTAGACATCTTGAAACGTAGGTTCATTAGAGCATCTGAGTGCTCTGGGCAAAGTCTGTGAACCCAGAAAAAACTTGCCATCACAATCAGATTAAATGAATGTCACATACCCAGAATATAAACTTTTTTTTACATGCATATTTGAACATAAATGCCTGCACACCCTGCCCACACACACAAACACACTATGTTCTCTTGGCTGTGTAGCAGGCACCTACCCTGTGAGATTCATGTGAGATTCATGTGAGTTTGTTTGGTCTGAAACCTTTGTTTATTTATAGCTCTCTCTTCTCCTTCCTGGGGATCTGACTCACAAAGCGGCTTCTAAATAGTCAGAGTACTGTTGCAATATCTGGCTTCACAAAATCAAACAATGACAATGCTGTTTGGACAAGTGTTATTATGTAGCTGGATACCAACAGGTTGCGTTAACCTGGGATTTTCTAATCCAGCTGTGAATGTGTTCACGTCATGTGTCAGCCATATGCAACATATACCATGGACAGATTAAGTTACTTTATTAATAACTGCAAGAAAACTGGGCTGTTGCAGGACCATGAGAGATTCATGGGTAAAAATACAATATAAAGCAGTATGATAAAGAAGTATAATAACAGAGTATGCATAAAAGCTGCTCTACTGGTTATAACTGATATTGAAATGATCACAAATTGGTTTGGGTATGTTTTTAAACCCATCTGCATCCACCTAATGTGGACATGTTTATCAAGGGGAAATGATAATGCAATGTAATTATTGAATATAAATATCTTGGTGTTATTTTAATCTCAGACCTTAATTTTCAGAAACACAAAAAGTGACAAAGGCAATTAAATACAATCTACAAAACATACAACACCTTTCACTTATTTACAGTTTTACAACAGGTAAGATGGGTCCTGTGACCCACATTAAAAAAACCCAGAGTACTTCTGCAATTTAGCGTGACACTCCTGTAACATTGTTGGACTCACGGTGGACACGTTGAAAAAAAAAAAGGATCAAAATCAATGTAGCAAAACCAGATATATCATCTTTTTTGGGTCTGGTCTCCCATCCCCAGATTTTTATTGTTTTTTTTATTTTCAGACTTGTTGTCTTCAGCCCCAACCAATGACCAATTTATCAGATCATCTGTAGCCACAAAAGGCTTTATACACATTTTATCACAAACTGTATGCAGCAGTACTCCCAACACCTGTAAACAGAGTTTAGTATGTAAAATTGATAGAGATCCCTATTTAATGACCTGACCCACCCTTTATTATATGACATTGTTGTGAGAACACCATAAAATGTTTTAGCATATCTTCCACAAAAGATTGTATTGTATCCTTTCATCATATTGCATTTAAGCAATTGCTTTTTTCTGTTAAACTCTCTGCCAGATGACTTTAAGAGTTATAGCTGAGTCAGGAATTTTAAAGCCAATTAAACATTTGGCTAAAAGCAACTTGTTTCTAAAATTAATGAATTTTGCACTTTCATTCAGTCTTTTAATTTGGATAATATCTGTTTCATGTTTTGTGTGCACTGTGTCAGTAGGGATGCATTACAGTGCATAACTTATGTGTCTTTAATCATGTGGTATTGTATTTTGTCACTGGATGTATGACTGGCAAGAAAAGTAGCTCTCATCTATAACTTAATTGACAACATCTACAAGTATGATGAATAAACTTACTATAGATGAGCTGGCAGGACTAAGCAACATATGCAAGAGCAGCAGCGACATGAATAATAAGCAGAGTGAGAGCATAGTGTCAGATTATGATGACTGCTAACTTATTTGACTGTGACTGAAAGAATCAGCAGAACACAGATCAGCTGATGGTCAGTTCTGCCTGACGTAGCACAGCGCCCTATTCAACAATATGAGCTACTTTCATAGCCAGTTGGCCCACAAACACTACAAATACCTTTTAGAAAACATAACTCTGATATAATATCATATCTATGAAATAACAATTTCTGTATTTGAAGAAAATAGCTGGTCTCTGAACATTGTTGCCATGGAAACTGTGTTAATTCAGTAGTCTTCACTGATGCAGTTATTTTTGTGTGTCATTTATTTGAATGAAGTATTTTTGTTCATATCATATTGTACACGGAACTGTGCCAATAAAGGTTATAATACTATCAGGGAATAGTAATGTTAGCTTTGCTGTTAAAGTCCAGCTGAAATTAAACAGCATTTTTTTGTCTGTTATCCGTCTACATAGATGGAGACCTTGTTTCCATACAGCTAATCAAATCTTGCATAAAGCAGTAACGTGACATTCTATCATCGGCAGAGCAGACGGTCACACTGAGCCTGATTGCATCCTGCTACACAATACAAGAGCCATAGACTCTGAACAACAACCCACATTAGCTTTCCTGCTAAAGTCTCCTCCTTATCTAACTTACAAACATGAACACACGTCTTGTCCTGCAGCTTAGCTTGTTGAACAGGCCACCAAACCGAGGAAAAGTAAACTAGATAGTCAATTAGCTGCTCAGCTGCAGCACATTAAACAGCATGTAAGCATACTTGAAAATGTCTCTTTGACCCTGATGTTGGTTTGTTCCTTACTCCTCAATACTACTGCTAAAAACACACAGATTGCACGTGACTTATTAGCTACAGCACAAATTTGTTTACTTTGTCTTGTGATGCCCTGCTGGTGCCACTGGAGCTCAATCTGTCAGCTGTTGTAATTAAACACAGACACACCCATCTAGTTGGCTGAGGTGAAAAGACTTTTTTCCATCATTTTTTAATAATAAAAACTATTTACAGTACACTTGACACAAAGGAGTGATCACATGTGATTTCAGTTGGACTTTTAAGAGTTGTGCATTACTTTTGTCATTTAACCTGCCTATCCACTATCATTTGCCATGAAAATCCAGTCTAACCTAAAGTCATGTATGGTGACACCCATATGTCATTCCAAAACCATGGGTATTAATCTAATGCTATGACAGCCTCCACTCTGGTTTCAGGCTTCCCACCAGATGTTGGAACCTGGCTGCAGGGATCTGCTCCCATACAGCCTCAAGAGCATTAGAGAGGTCCAACACTAGATTTTGGTGGTCAGGCTAGTTAGGTTCTTCCACACCAAACTGGGAAAACCATGCCTTTATGGACCTGGCTTTGTAGATAGGGGCATTGTCATGTTGAAACAGGAAAAGACCTTACCCAAATTGTTGCCATAAAGGTGGAAGCATGCTATTGTGTAAGATATCACTGTATGCTTTAGCATTAATATGGGGCCCAGCCCAAACCATGAGAAACAGTACTGTCATCAGTTGATACATGCTCTTTATGTCAATTTTGCACCCTCTTTTACTGTTGCAGATCAGTTAGATTGCAAAAGGAATTTACATTTTTGTCCACACTTTCATCATAAAGAAATCTAGGACATTAATTAGAAACCAGTGAAGTAAATAAGATGAAGGTGGGAGAAAGGTTTAGATTTGGCTTAAAATGTTATTTTGATTTGATCATTGGGGATCATATAAATAGCTGAGTCAAGCTCCTTATAGGATCATTATTAACTGTAGGGGGAGGCAGTACGAAAGCAGCATTAAGTAGCAAAAGACAAGGCATGGTCTTGCCTTCTGAGTTTGACTTATGAGGTCCATCACATGTTTCACCCCAGGAAGAAATCAGTGACCAGAAAATAAATATGCTTATTGAAGAAAGAGAGGGTTGTAGGGTTGTATCTGTGAGTGAGCATGAGATGTGACTTTGTGTGGTAGAGGGTTATGATGTTTATAGAACAACTTGAGCCATTGAGGACAAGCTCGTGGGTCGTATATGTGAGTGTACGTGAGGCCAACCTGACTGTCACCCAGAGCTAATGCTGAGCCTATTATAGTCTCTACCTGAGAGAAATGATTCAGCCTGGTGAGATCATCTGCCCTGCTGCTGTGCCAGTGTTGGGAGAGTAATAAAAATGCCCCAATCATAAAAAGACCTTTGCTGTATCAGTTTACCTTGTTCTCAGGGAAGGGACGCAAACTTTTTATATGTGCAAAGTTGCTCACAGGTCTCTCTCATACACACACACACACACACAAACACACTCGAACTCACTCCCTGCTACTTTGCCAAGGCAAGACCTCATTAGCACAAATGCTATATAAAGTACTTTTCAACACTAGATTACAGGCATTGTGATACATTTAGACATGCCTATACAAAGTCGTCTCAGTCGTAATCTCACACCTTTCACTTCCATCGATGGCTTCAGTGGTACAATGACCGGTTTCATTTTACCTCTCTGAATTACCACCTAACAATTTCATGTACCTAATCTCTTTGCGGGTGAATTATACTGAACAATAAGCATGGTTTCTTTGTAATGAATGAATGAATCAAGTCTTTTACAAGATAAAGCAAAGCAGGAATGCTTAAAATGTTGCATGACAGCCTCAGGACTAATTCCAAATTAAATAGAAATCTATGGATTATAGCTCTGAAAGTAACATTGGTGTTATTTCATTTTAATATTATGGAATTATGTCATGGAGAGACTAAAACTGACAAATTTATCCTTCTGGCAAGTATTGTCTGTGTAACAACAGCTTGATACACAGTACCTTAAGCATTATAGAACTTTGTTGTTGTCTACAAACTATTAAACACATAAAAGAGCCTTGCTGTTGCACAGGGTAACATGTTCCTTCACTCTGATAAACATGGCTGAGTTTATTACTCATCAAATTAGTAAAACAGTTTCACAGGGACACTTGTCCCTAAGCATGCTCAATGACATCTGCCTGACGTGAAACAGCTTTCCATCCAAATGTAGGGAGGCTGAAGCTCATCCCAGCTGACATTGGGCAAGAGGCTGGTTACACCCTGAACAGGTTGCCCGTCTGACACATAGAGACGAATCACCATTCACACTCCGTTTCACACCTAGGAGTCGTCAGTTAACCTAACCAGTGTTTGGACTGTGGGTGGATAACTGAGAACCTGGAGGAAACCCACTCAGGTACAGGGCGGCTATGCAAAATCCCCATAAAGAGGCCCCAGCATGTCTGAACTCAAAACTTTATTAGGCGTATCTAGGCATCACTAGGGTGCAGTAGCCCCACCAAGAAATTACTAAACATCCAACATATAAAATCCTGTCTGATTTACTTCATTTGGTCGCTGTGTCTCCCATATTCTGATTGATCTAGCGCAATAGTGCCCAATTGCCACAGCAACCTTCTTTGTACTGGAATCAGCTGGCTGAGTTCATGTTCCTTACATCATGCATTTGCACTTGCATTGGTGCACTGGCAGCGTGATTACAATTTTTCATGAAATAACCACATCAAGAGGATTCAGAAACTAGTGAAAATTAGGCAGTTGAGGCAGAGAGATAGAGAGAGAGGTAGAACAACCTGTGACATACAACGGTAGCTTCTCTGATCCTCCTCACTCCTGGCAGTGCTGTTTGTGATGTTAGTCGCCCAGCAGTCAGAGGAGGTCGGAGGGGTTTTTTTTTTTAGATGGATTGCTATGATAGTGGAATTATAAGTTCTGATTTTGGTCTCTTCAGAGGAATTGGTGATAATTTTAAAAAGTTAAAATATTGCTAGTGTTCCCTTTAAAGAAGGCTTACATGGCTAGGGGTGATGTAGGGGACTGATTCCCAGTAGTGGTCCCTCTGGCCATGTGTTCCAACAAACACAACTCATTGTGTTCACCAGTGGGAAGATGGTGAGGGACCATGCTGCTCAACAACAACTCCTACTGGTTGGTTGAGAGTCTGGTAACGGGTGGAATAAGTGAAAGCTCCCATGGGTTACATATTCCTGTTGAAGCTTAACACTAGCGGATTCAAAACAGTGACTGGTGACAGCATGTGCTCTCATAGGTAGTACATGTCTGTCTACAGCCTCCGTATGCAGCACAGTGAGCAGAGACGAGGACTGCCGTGCACAGGGAATTGGGAATTCCAAACTGGGATAACACAAAGGAAAATGTTCCAAATAAAGAATGTTGAATTGTGTCCCTCTTGTCTGTGTGTTTCTGCAGCATCTTATTCGCAGACATCGAGGGTTTCACCAGTCTGGCGTCCCAGTGCACAGCACAGGAGTTGGTGATGACTCTCAATGAACTCTTCGCTCGCTTTGACAAGCTGGCAGCGGTAAGGATGCAATCACACACATGTATGTGTAACACTCACAAACAGTGCTTACATTTTAGGTTGTGAAATTTTATTTGAATGTGTTTTAACTTTTTTATTGTTTGTTTTTTTGTTTTGAGAAAGATCATATTCCTTCACATGTAGATGTTAAGGAAACTAAAAAATTTGTTATCGATGTCAATAGGCAGCAAATATAACAGTACACACAACAAATTCACTAGTTCACGCCACAGATACAGAAAAGATGTGATTCCATTTCAAAAGATAACAATAATGAAACACGGCTTGTTCAGGCAGAATCCTGTGTTATATAGAGTGTTTCTTAGGAAAACAGCCACAGCTCTACTTATGTGTGACATTAGTTAGAGGTCAGACAAGCCTGATTACATCTCTAGTGTTCCTGAGATCATTCTTCTTGCTGGTGACTGTGACTGAGATAAGTAGTAGTGCAGTTATTGAGTGTTACTGAGCTATTCAGCTGAAAGCTTACCTCTGGTGTTACTGAGTTTGAAGCTCAGATCTGTTTATTTGTTAATTTATTTGGATCATCATTAGCTGTCACCAATGCAACAGGTACTTTTCCTCACAGTCCACAGCTGAAGGTCCAAAAGTCTTGTATATGAGAAGGATTAGAGGAGTACAGGTTCTATAAAGCTTAAGGAGCAGTAGAGGAGAACATGCTCTATGAACCTCTGTACAGCAGGAGGACTATACGGAGGTCGAAGCTCCTATTCACAAGGAAGACTAGAGGAGGAAAGGCTCTTTTCATGTTCCTGTACATGAGGAGGCATGAAGGAGGACATGCTGTTTTGGACCTCCTGTGCATGAGGAGGGCACGAGGAGGAAAAGCTCTTTTGAAGCTGCATGGAAAATAAGGCTTTGAGGCGTTTGTGGTATTTATACCATCTCAATCGCAAGAATATTTAATGTATTATTGAAACACTGGTAACACAGTGCTGATAATTCACAACATATTTTTTGTTCTTCAGGGGTATAATCAACATGATATTTTAGATAAATAGACAGAGGAGGTGCTGAGATGGACATCAGACAAATATAGAGCACATGAAATTCAATTTAGCTGTCACCACAGGAGGGGAACAGTGCTGCATTAAGAATGGGATTTGAAGAGCAAATAAACAGACTGATGCAGCCAGTGTGAACAAAGTGTAACAGATTTGAATACTGATACGACACTGCAGCTGACCTGTGGCAGGTTTACAACAGAGCTTCTCTTGCCTTTTATCAGTTTGTTCAAACCCAACCCAGCTCCAAAGCTGTGGAATATTTGGTGAGCAATGACATGGTTTATATCAGGTATATGCATGACCCATGGATGTCTCTCACTTGGACTGTGTCCACATTAAAGCTGGCTACATCCCCCAACTGAGTTTGCATGTCTCAGCAGGTTAACATTATCATTTTCCAAAAGCAGCGGAGTGAGCAGCGTTTCCAGGTTTATCTGCTCTGGAGATGGTTTTAGAAAAACGATGATAGACAGAAGACAAAATGGAGAGAAGTGTGTGACCAAAGTCTTAACCATAGTCCTTAACTTTATTTGGACCTTGTTTCATTGATAGAGATAGAACTTGTGGAATCACTCAGATAGCAACACACCTAGATTTCATGTTTTAGAACTGAAAACTGCTAAAATGTTATTTTCCAAATGATGCATGGCATTTCAGGGCCCATAAAGTCAGCTAAAAGACTAAAAGACAGGTATGAAATTCATATCAACCAATCCTAACACACACAAGGATGTGTGCACTGAGTTCCCGTGTTTAAAGCTCCAGAATATCTACTCCACATCTGTCATATTCTCCAATCTGACACTTGTTTATAAATCTCTGAGCCACAGCTTCATAAATGGCACATTCATGAATATTGATATTTTCTTTTTCTTATCCAATACACTTCAATGTTTGTTCAGGTTACACTCGATGTATGTCATTTGTTTATGAAAGGTGAAATGAGGCACTAATCAATATTTATGAGTGAAACAGGCACAATGGCATTATAAACCAGAAACGTTGCTACTGACACTTTTATGTCCATGCCAGATGTACCTTGTATCTGTGTATACACATGCATGCACACACTACAGAAACACACACACACACACACACACACACGCCTTTTCTGTCTGTGCTCTTTACACAGTGGGTGTCTTTGTATTTTCCCAGAGCCATGTGCTAGAGAGATACTCAGGTGGCTATCATGAGACACCGTGCTCTCCCGAGCCCTCCGGATCCACGAGCACACACACACACACACACACACACGCACACACACACACAGAAAAACACACAAACCGTATTATGACCGTCCCACACACTGCTAAGAGGTCTATAGTGAGACACAGCTCTTGTAGAAATCTTGCTTTCCTTTTCTATGCAACAATTCATATCTGCAGATACAGCGTCTTCTCTTCTCAGCAGTTAGAAGCTGCAAATATTCAGCTCTGTGGCTGAATATCTATTTAAAGGGTCAGTTCACCTAAATTTTACAAATGAGATATTTTCTCACTTATCTAGAGTGGGTAGTGCAGATAGGTTTTTTTTTTGCAAAACGTGTCCTGGTATTGAAATATCTGTCTCTAAGATTTCAACAGCATTAAAACATGAGTCTTGCAGGTAAAATATGCAACTCATGTAGCTGTTATATCAGTTCAGTGTGGGGCAGCTGCTCTGTAGGAGCACTTTGACTGTAACTGTGATAACTGGGCAGAGATAAGCCTCCTGAATTTGCACTCAAAATAGTGTCAAACCTTTCATTTACAACTTCAATTAGAGCTGCTTTAATTTCTTGTTACTGAGAGCCTCAGAAACAAGGGTGTTGTAAATGCCTGCTTACTTCTTATATTATTTAAATTCCATACTTGTGATTGGCAACCTCTATGTTGCATTTGATATAACTCACTACCCACAACAGCCAATGATATTAAAGGATGAATAAACTTATGACTTATGAGTAGAACAATCTGTACTTTATCCAGGCGAAGAAATATAAAAGCGAAGCCATTATGAAACCCACCACGGTAAACGCTCATTCCCTTATGTAACATTATGAGTGTGTGTGCATTTCCAGTAAGTTGTTCTTCTCTGACAGGAGAACCACTGTCTGCGGATCAAGATCTTGGGAGACTGCTACTACTGCGTGTCTGGGCTGCCAGAGGCAAGAGCAGATCACGCCCACTGCTGTGTGGAGATGGGGTTGGACATGATAGAGGCTATCTCGTAAGTTGCCCCCAGGGTTAAGAAGTCATCACTGGTTAACGTGTGACTGCAATTTGTAAAATGCAAGAACTAGTGGCTGCTTGTGTTCTTTTTCATATCTTGGTTTGCTCCTGTGAATGATCAGAGATTAATACTGACATCCAGCATCTCATCATTACTCTGCTCGGGAGGGTTGAGGTTACAGTTCATGGCTTGAGGGTGACACATTGATCGCTAGTTGTCTGTTACTCATTTCCTGAAGGGCCCACATGCTCCTCAATGCCTTTAGACTTTTCCAACCGCAGGTTTCTAAACCATATCAGTTCATCTACTCCACATTGCTCTGTTAGCATGATCCTTTCTTTGCATCTATCCACCCATCTGTCCATTTTCTGTACTTGCTTATCCTGTACAAAGTTGCAGGGGTCTGAACTGTATGGGAGCCTATCCCAGCATGCATTGGGATAATAATGAAATGATAATTGATAAAATGAGTAATTGTTTAAGTCATTTATCAAGCAAAAATGTCAAATGTTCTGAGGTTGCAGCTTGTTAAATGCGAGGATTTAAGGATTTTCTCTGTTTTATATCATTATACATTTAATATATTCGGGTTTCGGACTGTAAGATGGACATAACAAGCAATTAAGCAAATTAAAAACATCAGTTTTGATAAAAACAACTAATCAAGTTATTCAAAATTAATTGTCAATGAATATAATAATTTGTTGCAGCCCAGAGGACAAGAGGCATGGTCCACCCTCAGGTCACCAGTTTGTCACAGGGCTAATGTTGCTTCTGCATATCAGGATTTCATTTTATTTACACTTCTGGATTTAGATATTTCCTTTTTAATGCTGTTAATGCAGCATGGCAAGCATTGCAAGACCACTGCAAATGCTCAACTGGTGAGAATATGATGGTTTACCAGCACCCTGAAGTTGTCTGCCAAAGCAGAGATGAACTCAGAGGTAGTCTTCAGTCACACTATAGGTCACAGCAAAGAGACTAGTCCAGTTGCAGTGTCAAAGAGGAAAAACATAGCCTAAAGAAACTTCATCAATAACAAACAAAAAATAAAGAACACTGATTAAGACATCACAGTGCTAAATAAAGTTGATGACCAATTATCTCTGGGAAGTGTAGTGCAGAAACACCTCAGCAGTCAGCGTGAATCAGCAGAGATGTTTGCAAAAATAGATCACAGTAATTTAGCAGATTACCCCTTTAAAGATGATTTGACAGACTGTTGTGATGTTTCTTGTAGGCTGGTGCGTGAGGTGATGGGAGTGAACGTGAACATGAGAGTGGGCATCCACAGCGGCAGGGTGCACTGTGGGGTTCTGGGACTCAGGAAGTGGCAGTTTGACGTCTGGTCCAATGACGTCACACTAGCCAATCAGATGGAGGCCGGGGGCAAAGCTGGGTATGTTCAGTTCTAATAAACTTCAACATTTTGCTAAAACTGGATGAGCTGCCTAGTATGTTACAGACATTTTTATGGTTGTGTTTTTGTGTTCTCATTGCAGACGTATCCATATCACCAAGGCCACTCTGAATTATCTGAATGGTGACTATGATGTGGAGCCGGGAGCAGGGGGAGACAGAAATCCCTACCTAAAGAAGAACAACATAGAAACCTACCTCATTGTGGGATGCAGTCAGAAACGGGTACGGGTAGTCCTCACTATTGTCCACAATGCAGAGTCACTTTTCTATCTATAGTGTGCTCATAAACAGATAAACCATATGTAGGTTTTTGTTTAAAGTTGCATTAATCAACTTTTGGCCACTAGGGGGCAGAATAATTACAAAATAAGCTGACAGAAAGACGCCGTCGACATATTTGCCTTTTAAAGTTGAGCAGGCTAACATGTTAGCAAGTAATGGTTATTTACACATCCAGCAATGCAAACCTTGATGCTGTTTTCTCATATGAATTCTCTACAATGTCTGGAATTGCTCTTTCACACATGTAGCACACAACAAGAGATTGTCCGTGTCAGACGCGTTTTCACCCACTGGAATATTCTGTTTAGTTTAGGTGAGGGGGGGTGCCTGGGTAGAGCGTTCAGGAGGCCGGACATGATGCAAAAAGTACACTGCAGTTCATAATTTGGTCATAAACAACCAAGTCTCTTGCCGTTCCTTGAATTTGTCTGATGATTTTGGTGTCGGCCCTTACTGACAGAAGTTCCTGAATCTTGTTAGACATTTTTGTTGGTGTCTTCATGTAAATGACCCTTCTTCTTCACCCTCAGATATTTGTTTTCTTTCGGTTTTGTGCCAGTCGCATGATAGAAATATCATCAAACACGCCCACTCACATGCTGTGAATTCTCCAGAAAATTCACTGCTCTATTCACATATGGGAACAAATCGGACATTATATGGACTTTGTACAAGGGAGCTGGCAGGGTAAAGTCCATTTAATGTCTGGTCCAACTGATTCGGACATTTGCCTTCTCACATACAGCTCCTCTGGGTGATATCTGGATAACTTCAGGGTTGCAGTGCATGTATGAAATGGGCTTTTGTCTGTAGTTTCATCACTTATTGTTTCTTAATTATTTGGGGATTCATTTTAGGGATTCATCTGCAGCTTAAACAGCAACTTTTGCATTTTTCCCTCCTTTTTTTTCCCTTCAATTTTTGTTAGTGAAAGCATTTTTGGAGCTGTCCTCATTCCCATAGGGCCCAGTGTACAAGTAGTCAAAAATGTGCTGAAAAGCATCCACTGGCAGCAGGGAACATGACAACTTTAATGATTGGTAACATAAAATCTGGGAAACATTGAACCACTGCTACAAGATGTTTGTATTCTTGGTAACGAATCATTAAACTGAAAACACTGAGCGTTAACTATTTTACATACAGTACATGTGGAGCTGCAATAGCTACAGTTGACAGTACTTCTAATGTAATGAATATTATTATTTTGAATCCAAGAGCTAACGGTACGTGTCTATTAAGGCTTGAAACAGCACAATGTAACTTTCCAAAAATATACTGAGACCTTCTTTGTGTGGATGTTGAATTATTCTGAATCTAAGAACTTGACATTTTTGATGCATCATTATAACCAAAGCTATAGTGCTGTTACTGATAGAGCTATATTTTAAGATACACACGGCCAGTACATATTGCACATATGATTGCTTATAAACGGGTATTCTGTCCCATGTGAACTGTGTTTCAGAGAGGAATGAGTTTGTCTCCGCTTCACTGCATGAGCCCCAGTGTGTTTATGACTGGACTGCTTTTATCAGCTGTCTCTGTCCTCCAGCAGTATCACAAGCTGTGACTATAGATAGCATGTCATGTGAAGTGGTATCCTCCTCTCATTTTGCTGCTCATGCTGTGAGACAGAGGAAAGATTGTACGGTCCAATTATTTTAGTTAGCTTCCAAATTTTTATTTTTAAAGAATACATCCTAGAGCAAGTATGCCGTTCTAATCTCAGATCTGCAAGAAATAAAACAGTTCAAGATACTATCACTGGAAACCATCTTTGAAAGCAACACAGTTGCAGCTGCTGGGTATTCCATGTTTTTCTGCTTCTGTGTGGGTTTTGGCCATTTCTGTTTTGTCATGTTGTGTTGCCAGGGAATAAAGCTAATTGTTGAGGCAAAACCTCAGGAACAGGCTAGTTAGTTGTCAAGTGTGAACAACAAAGTAAAATCATTAAGATCTTCAGGAACGCTTTTTAAAGATCCAGACATGTTTTAAAACATAAAAAAATACTCCTCTTTGAACAATATGTCCCTGATATGGTATGATGATAAGTTCCATTACCAAGTTAGAAATTCTTCAAATTTAACTAACTAACTCTTTCTCCTTCAATGAAAATGATACATATCTATGAATATACAGATATTGTTCATTTAAAAAGTTCAACTGCTGAACGCAAGATGTTTCTTACTTCACTGAAAAGTCTGTGTATGTGCATTGGGGGTTTGTAAGTTGCATACTAGACCACGATTGGCTCCAAATTACCTGTGATGTCACAAATCAGGCTCATAGATACACGTCTTAAACTTAGATTTAAAGTGCTCTGAGAGAAACTTTCCACTTAGAGCAGATGAATGTGAAAACAGCCTTCTAGTGTCAAACCCTGCACATACATCATTCTGCACAGTGAAGCTTAAACATCCAACTGAAGTAATAAGAAATACACATTTTTGTGTGGAGTTATAATGTGAAGCCGCTGCGACTCTGCTGTTCGAAATCCATTTGCAAGCCATTTGCACTTTTGCATTCAAATTTGCGCATGATACGACACAACCACCTGCCTTTGGAAAATTTGAGATTGGGATGAAAACTGTACATCAGCTGTTGTCATAAACACAAGAACATTAAATAAGGAACAGAGAAGAGGGGTGGCATAACTCACCCATTTTCCATATACTGCACAGTATCTTAGTTTGTCATTTGTTTCTGTCATATTAAAGGGTCAGTTCACCCATATTACTAAAAAAACTGTCTTACCTTTCCTTCTTACCTATAGTAATGTGATATTTTTGGTTTTACTTGCCCAGATTTTAAGATATTAAAATTTGGTGTTGCTCAAATGTCCATTGTTTCTAAAAATAATGTTCTAGTTTATCTAGCGATCCTGTTGTGAACACTTTTCATTGGAACTACTTCCTACTGAAGAAATAGTCCCAATGAAAATTATTCACAGTGATGTCTGTGGATTGTACTGAGCAACAGTAGAGTGTTGTTTCTACAAATACACCTTGTTGTTGAGTTTTTTTCAAATGTAAATTTCTCATGCTTTCATGAATACAAACAGAATGCCTTTCACCACCAATATATTGAGGTTATTTCTTTTGTATGGGCTCCCTTTGTGCACAGGACTATAAAGGCAGAATTGTTACATTAACAATTTTAAAGCTGGAGTGCAGGACTTTTACATATAAATGAACCTCCATTACATTCAAGCCCTTGCCAAACGAGTTCACACAATGCTGATTAAGCCTGTCACTGCCAGATAAATCTCTCTGTATTTTGCAGTATACCACAGTTTTTAAATCTGGTGTCTATGGTGACTTTCCCAAACTGGCGCACCGATAGTGATGCGTTTCACGTCAACCAGCAATGATTGGTTTGTGACTGTCGACTGGGGACGGACTATCCTCAGTGCACCCCAACCGAGTTGCATCGCCAGGGCGGGGACTGGCTCACGTAAAAAGCATCAGGTGTCTGCAGTGATGACATCGACAGCGATTGTGTAATTACTCTCACTGCCAGAAGGGGGAGACAAAAGTTCCGTATGGCAGGTTTAAGTACAAAAAAAAACAAGCATTAAAACATACAAAACTGAAACTTAAATAAAAGAAAACTGTTTTCAAAAGGCACTGAACCAGCAATACATACATTTAACCTATTCTTGGTGGTAAGAGCTTAATGTCTTTTCCTTAAAGATCTGCAGATTTAACCATCAAATAGGTGCAGTCAGTGGTAGATTCAGCCAAAGAAATCAGGTGATCTAACTTTAAATCCTCTTGAGAATAAAAGAAACTTTTAATTGCTTTTTCATTGCCTGGTTTCAAAGGTGGGAACCTTCAGAACAAGCTCATTCTGAGGTCTAGTGACATTGCACTGTGATACAAAACGTCTAATGTCTTAAGTTTTTTGTTAGTCCATCAACAGGTAATGAGTTATTCTCTGTTCTGTATCTTCTTCTCTTACAGAAAGAGGAAAAGGCGATGATAGCCAAAATGAACCGACAGAGGACGAATTCTGTCACCCACAACAGTGGCCACTGGACTGACCGTCCGTTCTACAATCATCTGGGCGGCAACCAGATCTCCAAGGAGATGAAGAGGATGGTGAGAAAAATTTAAAAAGTGGTCATTCTTATTAGAAAAGTGTCCTGATCTTTTGCTTTGTAGCATTGCCATTATGCATGTCAATGCTAATAGAGTGCAACAACCAGGCATCTCTCCTGGCAATATCTCATCTCAGCTCTCATTTGGTGATGAAGCGAACACATTTTTAATACCCACGATACTTTGATCTTCAGCCCTGATAAGCAGCGGTGATGGCCCTTCATGGCACACTCCACCTCTCACCACACCTCACCTTGGCTCTGAGAGGCTCTCTGGGGCACTCAGGGAGACAACAGCAATATGCAGGCGGCTGTGATGAAGCGAGTACCACAGCAAATTGTCGGTCTACAGCTATCTGAACAGCAAAAAAAAAAAAAAAGAGAGAGAAAAAGACTCCCATCCTCCAAACTGGGCTGAATTTGATTTGGAGGAAAAACTTGAAATGTAGGAGCAGTAGAGTGATGAGACCATATGGAGATTGATTTTTATTTACATACCGTTGCTCTCCCTGCTGAGCTGACCCTGTGCACAGTGACTCACTCAGTGAATGGATGCACCCACACCTGACACACACACACACACACACACACACACACATACATGCACACACACACACACAATCACTCACACACACACTCAAAGGATTGCTTCTTGTTTGTCCTCATGTTATCAGTCCACCCACCTCTCTCACTGTATCTATTATAGGGAAGAAGATGACAAAACTCTGGCTGCATGCAAATTTTTCTCTGAAGTTTCACATTTGCTGTGGAACACACACACACACTTCATCTCCTAATTACAAAAAAAATCTGAGTTGTGTTTATAGCAGCCTACAGACCCCCCTGGTGGTCACATAGTAGAAAATTAAAAGATTGAATAGGAAGTCTGTGCACAAGGATTAAATAGTTTTAAAGTAATGTAATTTGTTATTCAGTTTTATCAGATTAGTATAACTGTTTTATCAGGTTACTCGATATGAGAAAACAGATCATTTTAAGGTATAATGTCTTCTCTTCATCAGTATTATCAGGGTTTGAAGACTTGAAAATTTTCACATAAAGCCAACACTGGAGATGTGCAGTTTGAAAGATGTGGGCATTTACCAGAGAGGGATATTGCTATCAAGTTGCAGCATGGGAAATGTAGGTTCCGGTGTTTTTCAAGCTTAACTCGACCCTTGGGACTATATATCAAGATATCCTCTGGTGCATCAATATTGATCTTAAAAAAAAAAAAAAAAAAAAAAAGTCTCTTTGGATTGATGTTTTGCGAACTTTATACCTAACAGTTTAAATCAGGATTTTTCTTTCACGTATCTTTTGTAAAGATCTGCAGGGGGGCTAAGAATATTTTTTATTTGGTTATTTCTTTGTGGTGCTATTGTGAATTTGTAAGGGCTTTTCCTGATGCCATTGGTTGTTTATTATGCCAGATGTACCTTGTTGACTAGTCAGTCTGTGTATTACTGTCACATACGTGAGGTCTAACAGTTACCACGCTGAGGAAGACCTCGGCCCAAAATGTCCACGCATTAAAAAATATTTTCTGCATAAGTCATGATGTGCAGACTTTACCGTTTTGAAGTCCTATCACCCCTGCATGACATTTAATAGAAGAAGTGAGTCGAGTGCTTATCTTTATATTTATATATTTATTATAATGTCTCTTGCAAGTTCCCCAACCTTATGGAAGTGCATTTCTAAACCACTGGAATGCTCCTGTAATGAGAAATATAGTGAGAATAATTTGTTTTTGAGGGATGAACTTACAATTTTTGATGATACTGTATTTAGATTTTGTTCCTACAGGAGGCATAACAATGTCTAGAATAACCACTGTGTAAGTCCTGTTTGATTGTTAATGCATTAATTATAGAGAATAAAGTACAGGCCTGTAGAGGAATTTTGGAAAATAACAAAAAGTATTTTCACTAGTTTTATGACAATTTATTGCTGCATTACATGTTTAATTGATTATTTTTTATATTTGTATTTGACCCCCAAGGGGCTCCACAGCAGCTGGTTAGCTTGATCACTAATAGCCACTGTGAATTAAATAGACAAAAAAAAAGAGCAGCACTTACTGAAACTCCAACCACATCAGCATTAAATCTTAGGAAAAAGACAACAAAATGATGCCAGGCTGAAAAAGTAGAAACACCACAGCTCAGACTGGTCAGCATTAAAGACAAAAAGAGGTTTATCTCCTGGCTTTCTGGATGACTACATTCAATTACTGGTTCTGACACCATGTCAGCGGCTTCTGTGTTTTTTCTTCGTTTGATGAGTTTGTCGCTAGAATGTGTTCTTTATTCCTTGACTCAAAGAGCTCTTTCAAAGTTTGCAGAAACTGTAACACTTTTGACATCAACTTTATTTTGCTATAGCTCAGCCTTTCTGTTTCCTCCCCCTGCCTATCACTCTCTCTCCTTCTCTATCTCTGTACCGCTCATTAATCACCCGGCAAGCACCAGAGATAAAACAAGTTGTGCAGACAGAGTCGTAGAGAGTGAGGAGTCAAAGATGCACAGAGGGCATGAGAGAGAATATAGATACAAATGGGAAGGAGGGTTACGGATGTATATTCTCTCTTGTGACAGATGGAGCTGAGCAGACAACTGTAATATGTTGAGAACATGAGAGGAAAGACTGGAACAAGCAGGATTTACAATGTTTAGTTTTTACCTTCTGCTTTTTCATGTTGCAGTCTTTGCATATTGAGGCCAGCTGCACTACTTGTGCTCCCTCAGCAGTGACATTACTGTGTTTATTCATGAGAGGGAGCTAGAGAGACGTGTTAGCTCACTTCATTGTCATACCTTACATAGATGTGGATACATTACTGAACATGCCTACTGTTCATTTAAATACAGTCAAATTAGTAAAGCTATTTATTTTGGAAACTCAAACCTGCCTCTCAGACTTTCTTTGATGCTTTCCTATAATTGTGCTGCTGTAGCATTTAGTAAAACGTGAGTGTTGGTGAATCTACTGTGGCAGGAAGCTTTGGACAGACGTCAGACAGCCTCTCTTCAGCCACAGTGTGAACTAAATACTAAATACTGAAGTTCAGCTGCAGTTTTTGAACCAACAGCAGCAGCAAACCTGCAAATGTCTTTTTCAGTCTGAGGGTTTTGCTCCTATCTCGGAGGAGTGGATGATTACTATGTGCAGTACGCCGCTTTCCTGTTATCTACTTTACACCGTAATGAAAAATATCATCGACACTCTTATGACACTGCTACCTCTTGTGAGACAGATGCGAAGAGGAGACGAGAATGTTACAGAAAATAAGTGAACCTCATTGTCTCTGTCTCTGCGCGTTCCCACCTTTCATCTCTTCCTTCTTTTACTTTTTCTCACCTAATCTGACCTCAGAAAATCCAAAAAAAAATCACTTACTTCTTATTATAATTACTTGTTGACCACAGCTTGCTCTTTCATTTTTCAGCAGGCATCTGCTTGACTTTTTTTCTGCTCAGTGAACTTTTTTCTCTATACCTGCTGTTTCATTTCATTTTCTTTGGCTCAAATGAGTCACTGTCAACAGGCCTCCAAGTGCTGTTATTTTCAAAGTTATAAAGCCAATGTGAACTTTTATAATTAATGTTAAACTGAACAAACGGATGCACACTCAGATAGATGGATGACTGGGTGACTCAAGTGCCTTAGTTATAAGTATTTAATTTACAATGATATAAAAGAGAAAAACAAATTCTTCACATCTGAGAAGTTGGACAAAAAGAACAGTATTTTTCCTTGATAAATGACTCAAAGGATTAAAAAGATTTTGAAGTATATGATCTGTCAATCACCAGATAGATCTCAACATTTGATTTGTTTTGTTTATGGGATAATGTGGGATAAAGTAATGTAGAGAGGCCACTGATAAAGTTCCCAGATGTTGCAGTAATTTTCAGCTAATTGTCTTTTTTGCTTTTTCTCTTCTCTTTTCTGTCTTGCAGGGCTTTGAAGACCCCAAGGACAAGTGAGTAGTTACTGTACCTCAATAGCATTGTGTCTTCGCTCTCATCCCTCTCTGTCTTGTATCTGTTTGTCTGTGTTCCATGGCACTGTTGATGAAAATCAGTGAAGTTAATGACTTTCACTCACAGTTCGAGTCACAGGACATCGCTTTGATCTCTAAGGATGTACTGCAAAGCCTGTCTGACACTGTTTCAGGTTAAAGATCCATCTACAGTACTAAAATACATCTGAGAATTAGCTTTGTTTCCACACTGTTGACAAAAGACCCGCATTAGTAGTGGTCATGAAATATTATGAGACTTTATGTTGCTGCTGTTTATGGCTGATGTAAATACCCGTTAGACATTTACCACTTTGTTTACAAGCAGAAACAAAGCACAGATTGTAAATTTAATGCATTGTGTACCTGATTACTGAGCACCTAGAGGATGCAGCAGCTTTTAAAGGAGCAGCTTTCTTGGACCTCACTAATGCTTTTGTGGCTGAATGGGAGCAAATTTCTGCAGCCAGGTTCCAACATCTGGTAGATAGCCTTCCTACATAGAAGATTGAAGATTTTTACAGCAGCATATAAATACCCACAAACAAGGACACAAACAATCACATAAGGACGTAATACTTAGCCGTGCACGTACTTTTGGCCATGTTGTGTTCATCGATGCAGGACTAGGGAAATACAGGCAGTACACAAAATAACTCAATGAAAAAGGACTTTTAAGTAATGAAATCACTGTTGTGAACGGGAATCCTTTTAGTCTAGTGGTCTTGTGTAACCATGATTGTTTTCACTGAAAAAAGAAACTATTGCAACACAGCTAAAGTGGCTCATATAAGCTTTTAACTGTCTGGTTTGTATCATTGGAAGTTTCTTTGTCATCTGTTGATATGATTTTGAGATTGTTCATGATTTGTCCTCTTTTGAATCCTATCAGTTGTCTCACATTGCTATGGAAACCCAGATATAAACGTCTTGATGGCCTGGCAGGCTTTATACCCGATAAATGCCGCTAATAGGCATTTAACCTTATGTGACCAACCTTTGGAACAGTGTTGTAACTGTGACGAATTTTCTTCAGTCTTTTTTTTCAGAAAGTGTCCTCATTTTGTCACAATTCATGGATGATGTCGTCTTTTGAGGTCTACCACTGTCAGATAGATATTCATAATGTGGTGCAATGACGACTGTCTCAGCTACAATCTATAAAAGACAGGGAGGGGATGTTTAAGCCACAGGCTGTCAGTGATCAAAGCACTGCAGTCATTTCTTAAGAAGTGGTCGTCCTCCTCTCCTCCCATGCTGTTCTGTATCTGTGAGTTCATTCTGACATCACACAGAGCCGGAGCGTCCATGCTGACAGCTTCTGCTCCAGGCTACACCACAGATCATACTTCTTATGCAGACCGACATATTTTTTGGAGTGGAGAGGAAGAACATGCTGTGTTTTTATCATGCTCTGCTAGAAGGTATCACTTGATATGATATCACAGCTTAGTTTGGAAATCTGGCTGAGTGGTCTGGTGAATTCAGAGGCTTGTTGCAGTGAGCAGTCACATATTTTTAGTCCATTTATGAGGACTCTGAAAATCATCTCTGACCCTGAAGGTGAAGCATGCCCTGAATGAAGGCATTTCAGGGGTGAAAAATGCCTCTTAGACTGCTACAAAAAGTCTTCTATGCCACTATATTAAGGCCTTAAATGACGAGGATTGAGACTCAATTTAAGGACATCTCTATTGTGGATTGGACTCAAGTAATTCCTCCATTTTTTCTCCTTACTTTGTCTTACTAAAAGAATGTTTTGTATTGTAACATGTCTGTCTTATAAAGTCACTTCATTAACAATCTCTCTGTAGAACTCTTATTAGGGCACGAGCACAAAAGTGTGAGGAACCTATTGTTTTTGTAAAGATTATTATTATTCCCCTACGCCACTGCATTTCTGAAGGACTTGGGATGCTTGAAAACTCACAAATATTGGCACACACATCAGAACTGGGGAAAATTGCAAAGTTCTGTAGTGACTGGGCTCGGGTCTGGCCAGCAGGCTCGATAGCACCCCCAAATACAGGGCCATGTTGAGATAAGGTTGCTTGGATATTAATGAAATTCGGTGGGATCATTGCTCTCATCATTCTGGACATAATACATACTTTAAAAAAAAAAAAAGTTTTTTGCTGGACAGGAAGTCAGCCATTTTGGATTTCGTGCATCAGTTTTCATTTTACAAACACATTTGTGGCCTTTAGGATGCACAAAAACTCATGAAACTTAGCACCTATGTTTGAGCTAGTAAGTATTTCGATTACTATCACAATTGGGCTTGGGTGTGGCACCTTGGCTCTACTGTACCCTTTAATTACTTTAAGCGTTTTTCAGGTGCTAGGGGTGCTCGAAAACTCACAAACCTTTGCACATGCATTAGAAGTGGTGAAACTTCATATCTGATATGGGTCTCAGGTTTGGGTGTGGCAAAATGGCTCGAGGACACCCTCTAGACAATTCCAAAGTCAAAGCCCCCACCTTTAAATTTGACATATATGTACATGATTTGGTAGGCAGATGTAACATCTCCAGACTTAAAAAAAAATCCTCTTGGAGTCGTACTCTAAGTCCAACAGGAAGTCAGCCATTTTGAATCTACTGTGCATTTGCAAATTGAAGCCATAGACAGACATTGTACTTTAACAAACTCCAAGAGATTTAACCCAAGCAACTTCAAATTTGGTAGGTGACATTTAAAGATCTTTGCAATCCTAAATTGTGAAGCTTTTTAGTTTTCATGGAACACTCTTGGCGTGACATGACACTGACCAAAGTTAAACACTGTGACAAAATGGAGATTGAACAGACCTCCTTCGCCATTTCTGACCAATAACTAAATTAAAGCCTGAACTAAAAGCATAAATGAACCAGGAGAAAGGACCGATAACTCAACACATGGACAGAAAACCCCTTTTCTCATCTCCCAAGACTGGAGTCATAAACTCTAACTCACATTCCTGGGTGACGTTCATTGAGTCTCTCTGCAAATCTGAGCCAAATCTGAATTGGTGTGAATTAAATGTCTAATCATTATGTATATCAAATCATGTTGTTTCTTATAAAAAATCATAAATAATGGTATAATTTTGAGTACTATGCTATAATCTATTGAGGAGATATTCATTTCTGATTTTGTTACATTTTGTATTACTGGCCCCATTGACAAGGTTAGATCTTCAAATTTAATTTTTTTAATGGTAAGAGTGAATTAATGTTTATATGGTTACTATGCAATGGTACTTTAAAATCACCTAAATGTTTACGTTTTATTTAGATAAGTAGTTGTATTGAATGAAGTTCTCTGAAGTAATAGGAATGTTAGACATAATGTGTGAAGAATTTCAGGTTGAACGTTTTCTTTTATTATGAAATAATAGTCACATTAAATGTTTTTATATTATGAAGTAAGAGTTATGTTGAATTTATATTTGAAATTATGTCTCTGAAAGTTTAATCTAATCACATAATTGTTGCTTTAAACTTTTATTTCACTACTAGATGTATAGATGGTTTGACAAGGTTGAATCAATGAAGGTTGAACATTAGGAGAAGCATTAATATGAATGTGTATGTTAGGAAGGACTGACTTATTATGAAATGAATGTATAATGCTGAACTGTTCTTCTGAATGGTTTTACAATATGTGGCTCAGGAGGTAGAGCGGGTCGTCCACTAATCGGGAGATTGGTGGTTCGATCCCTGGCTCCTCCAGTCCACATGTCAAAGTGTCCTTGGGCAAGATACTGAACCCAAAAATGCTCCCAACGGCTGCACCAGCAGTGTGTGAATGTGTGTGTGTGAATGTGCATGAGATTAGATCCTGATGATCAGGTTGGCACCTTGCATGGCAGCCTCTGCCATCAGTGTATGAATGTGTGTGTATGGATGAATGTTGACATGTAGTGTAAAAGCACTTTGAGTGGTCAGGAGACTAGAAGTGTGCTATATAAGTGCAGTCCATTTATATTGTTTACAATGTGACATGAAGTATTCAGACATAGTGACTCTGAAGTGTGAATTTTGCATTTAAAACTCAAAATTTAATTCCCCAGTGTAAAATAATTTACCATCTCAAGTCAAAGTCAGCCACACCTGAATAGTCCCCAAAACAGAGAAAATGAATATTCGTCAACAATCCGGTGCGAAATCGTTTAAAACACAAAACTCCGCCCCTTTTGACCAAAATTATAAATAGAAAGTTTGACTGAGTCTACAGAAACTCATGAGCTAAGCCACAATTGCTCTAAGACATCTCTTTTCTTTGTTTTTTGACCAAGTAAGCGCGTATTTTAATCTTTTATCGAAACAAGTTCAGTTTGTTTTTGTTCATTTGTAACATTAAGTCTCATGTTTCCATGAATAGTATTTGCTTTTGAAATCACGTCAGCTCTCACAGAGTTTATCTGCTACTGAATAAGAGTTGAGTGTAGTCAACTTAAACTTTTTTCAGCTTTAAACTAAGATTAAAAGAAGTCAGCGAAAGCCTGAATCCTAAACTCAAACTGAAACATCGCTTTGAAGGAGATAGCGACGCTTAAACTGGATCTGGGCCAGCTTGCTGAGAGCAGTACAGCCCAAACGGGGGGTTAAGCTGAGAGAAAGACTCTTTCACAGAGCAGCCTGAAACATGGCTTGACTCCTCTTCACCGATGGTTCAACACCACTGCACCGCAAAGACTACAGATCTACAACACGGCCCGAGCCAGGCCTCACTACTCAACATTGCAGTTAACTACAGCTAAACTAAGACAAACCCAGACCTGCTGAGATGACACCAACCACAACGAAACGCCTCAATAATAAGGCATAACATGGCTTTGTGATCATGGATTGATGTCGATTAACATTTGAGAATGGAATTCAGGGTTTACTGTTTCCTACAGACATTAAAGATGACCCTTTAGGAGGTGGAGCCCATTATACAAGGTTTCACATTAATAAATGCCTTATATTCCTATGCATTGCTGTCTTTTTTTTAAAACAACCACTTGCACCAAAGTTGAACATTTTCATTTTTTTCTACCTTTAAGACCCATCTAACATATATCAAGTTCTCACCTCATCACATGCATTTACTCTGTGTGCTGTTGTATTCATTCACCCTCTTTTCACTTTTTTCTCATCAAGGACGCAGCATTTTTGAGGACGAAAAAACGGCAGCAGCCTTAGACAATCGTATAATCACTGTGATCTCAGTAGCATGACATCTCAATCAGCTGATTAGCGCCTGTCACAAAGGCCGGAGAATTTCAATCAATTTAAATGACACTTTGCAGATTTGGTGATTAGTCCAAGATGAACCTGCTTATCAGTGTCTTTTGTGATTGAAGAGTGTGGCGGTCTTTTAGGTCAAGTGCCCTTTTTTTACTTTGCATATGATTAGCTAAATGTCACTGCACCTCAGGGTAGGTTGTTCAGGTGACCATACGATAATTATAGATTTCTGTTTCTTTTGCAGTTGTTCCCACTCATTAGATGCTCGGTTGCAGGTGTTCAGAGTTCTCCTTAGAAAACAGACATTGTAGTCAAAAAAGTTAAGCTACAGCAGAGACTGAAGAGCCTTTCCAGTCATCCTGACATATAAATGTCACCTGGTCTCATCTTGTCTTATTCAGGCATTTCATATTCAGAAACACGCAGGAAAACCTAAACCCAGAGGACGAGGTGGATGAGTTCCTGGGCCGGGCCATTGATGCACGCAGCATCGACCGTCTGCGCTCCGAACACGTCAAGAGGTTCCTGCTCACCTTCAGAGAGCCTGACCTGGAGAAAAAGGTTAGGATGTGCACACACACACATAACGACACACACTGCCAATATAGCAGCAAGTAATTGGCCATGACAAGCAATCTATCTTGTGCAGAAAAAGCTCTCTCCTGCTCTCTCTCTTCTGTCCCTTGAGGAGGTCAGTCAAAGCAAAGTGTAACATAGAGAGGGAGGAACTGGGGTTTGACTGGAGACGGCTACCAAAGGAAAGAAGAAGAAGTAAACTGCTTCAGACGGACAGGTTAAGAAGAAAAGGTTAGAGTGTGGGGAAAAGAGTTAAAACCTGTTTTTTTAAGTTTGAATCACTCTCTGCCGTGGTAAAAGTGTTAGGAGGTGAAGACTTAGAGCAGATCAGAAAGACTTTTTGTGAGTCTCCAGTTTGCTTTGGGTGAGATCATCTCTGTCTCTGTGTCCTACGTCCTTTAGATCCTCAGTTTGATCGGCCTAGACGGGGCAGTAACGGTTTTGAGACTCAGCCACCAGTCCTTATCTGATAGTTATCAGTAGTCCAAGTATCACGTCTATCAAAGTAGTCAAAGTACTCTTGAAATAAGAAAAGCAGCTTTGTGTTAAGCTCTGTGACAGTGTTTTTTTTTTTTCTTTCAGTGGGTTTTTAGAGCTCCTGTCGTTTTTAGCTTTTTAAGACTTTTTCTCAACCCATAAAGTAGCATTTAAAGTTCTCCAGCAATTACACTACATAAGGTTTAGGGACACACAAGAGACTTGCTAAAAAAAGAATGGTCATAATGAAAGCAGCAGAGGCTGGGGCATGGGTCAACCTCAGTACATGTCTTCACAAATGTTTATCACAATTCTTCAAGAACCAAGTTCCAAGAATCCTCATCAAAGGACTCTCCAATATCAACCTCAAAAACCTTGTATTATTTGGACTATAGTCATTCAAGTCTGAATGATAACCATCAAACTGAAGTACTGTAGCCTAAGAACCATTTCTCTTGTGTTTTTTATGAAATAATCAAATATTTAATCTTATCTTGATTTATTTTTATTGTTCAGAGATTTTACCAGGTCAAAACTTGACTTGAAAGCAAAACATTCAAGTCTCAAACAAAGTTTTGAGGGAGTCAAATCTCAACAGTCAAAAACACGAAGGCCACTGAGAATAACCATCATCCAAATAGAGAGAGATTGTAATGTTATGATAAAGCAGATGTAATTTTGAGAATACAGTATGACTTTATTCTTGAAATTGCAACTGTTGTGAGACAAAGCTGAAAATGTTTGAGAAAGGTCAAAAGTCACATCTCACAGCAGTCAAGTATGAAGTTCTTATTTCTTAAGTTTATTCTGACCTGAGTTCAAGTCACAAGTGTCCCGTCTACAGCTCTGCTACATGTTTACCATGTGTCATGTGTAAGTATTAATTCAATTCAATAAAAACATAAGGTTTGTCTTTGCAACTGTATGTCTAAGTCATACCTTTTATATTTTTGCACTTTGCAAATAAAGTGATTCTAATCTGTTACAGACAGACAGTGTTTGCTGTTAGAGGAACAGAAGGTCTGTTGTCAGATGTTAAGATGCTGTTTCGTTCTGCTCTTCTCGTTCCCTCCTGCAGTACTCCAAGCAGGTGGACTCCAGGTTCGGGGCCTATGTGGCCTGCGCCTCCCTCGTCTTTCTCTTCATCTGCTTCATCCAGATCATCACTGTGCCACCGTGAGTCATCGCTTTCAAAATTTCAATCTGGAAAAGCCTCCTTATCCCCCACCACTGAAATATGTCCCTATTACCAACTATAATTATTATGATAAAATGGATGTGATGACAGTAATATGACTCCTCACCGACACTTGTGTTATTATTGTCATTTAACAACAGAAGGCCTAATAACAATGAAAGATGCTCAAATCATCCATGTGTCTCCTACATGCTAACCAAGCATCCACTATTCTAAATAATGTCTTAAAAGTTAGGAAATGAGCTTGTGACAGCTGCAAGCTAAATGGTAAATAATATCAAATAATAAATGGCAGTCTGGCTGTTTGTGAAAACTTTTGAATTACAGAAATATTCATTTATTTACATAGATAGTGAGTGTTGCAGGCGAGAATGTTCACAAGTAAAAATCACTGCACAGTAAGTGAATAGGCTGCAGTGTTTCCAATACAGCCAGGATCAATAAAGTAAAATGTACGAGTCGATAAACGATATCATATAAAACATAAACTTTTCACTTTAAAAACTTTGGTTTTCTTACCTTGGATAAAACAATCAGCCCACTATTACTCAACACTAGTGTGTACCCAAAAATACCCGACATATAGAGAACACACTGTCTGATAAGTCATAGGGGTTATAATAAAAAGAGTTTATTATTTGTGACTAATGGCCTTATTAATGTTAATAAATCATTAGTGCTTTGCTATCTGCAGGAACATTTAACTGTAGTAGGTAAAGTGTTGAACAGTGTGTTGGTGAGGTCTTCCCGATGAATTATTAGATCATTCAGATTTATTACAACTCCAGTCTTATTTTTGTTGTTTGTTGTTTTGTTGTTTTAGGATCTTATTTTTCATTGTACTCACTAACTATAGTAATTGTTGAGCTCTGGAAACACAACACTGCTACAATGCAGCTATGATGTCCAATGGGGCAAGAAACATCTGATCATTGGTGCCAAATTTTTCTCATTGGATAGCAGATACTTTTCAAAATAATTATCAGATAAATCTACACGGGATTTTACAGGAATTTATCATTTAGCTCAGCAACATACACACGACTACATTCACTCCCACTGTATGCCGTATATAAAGCCTGCACACTTTGCTTTGCTATTAAGCAGATTAAGGCAGTTGACAAAGTGATGCATTTCACAAACTACTGAGTGGTGGAAACTATAGATGACTGTCAGACAACACCAGTAGAGTTCAGTATAAGGATAGGCACATGTTTAGCTCACAGTTAAAACTGACTTTCCTTTTCTTCTCAGCATTTTTATGACTACTTGAATGCTAAAACTACAACCTGGCAACCTAATCGTTATCCTTATTAATGATATATAACCGATCAAAAAGGCATCAATAAACGTTTTTAAACCATTAATAAATTAGTTACATAGTTGGTGAGGTAGTTATACATCCTTTATAAACAGGTCTTACTAGAAAGTGGTGTGACTTATAAGCCTTATATTGGAAATAACTGACGTTCTCTTGTCATTGTGGCTAATCTTTCCAAATGGTCAGTTTATGCCTTTAATCTTTGAAGTCTCACAAACCCTCAGATAGCTTTAGACCTTCCAGTATCTGTTGCAACTTCTTCCATCTCACAAACAATTATCAAATGAAGAAGTTGTTTTCACAACATAAAAAGCCTAACAGCTGAGTTATAAAAGAGAATATCAAATCAAAAAAGCTCCAGCAGATTTTATCTCGTGGCGATCCCTCCTCTTTTTCTCATTCTCTCCTGCACTCCAGACTTCTCTCCCTGCCCATTGCTCAGTATTGATCTACTTTAGCCTATCTCTTTATTAACCTTTCATCATACAACTCTTCTCTCATCTTTTATTCTTCTCTTTACCTCATGGTCCTCCTCAGATTCCCTCCTTCGTAGACTCCTCACCTCCTCTTCCCTCACATTGTTTAATCTGTTTTCCTTAATCGTTTTCACACGTTTGATCCTGTGTTTGCTGCACTTCCTTCATGCTGTTATCTTGTACCCCTAAAGCATGAAAATGCAGCCCAGAAATAAACAGGAGCTTATATTGTATGTAATCATATTCTTACTCTGTGTCGTCTGCAGCTCCAGTCTGATGATCGGCTTCTTCATCACCTGTCTCATTATCCTGACGGCTGTCATGTTTGTGTCAGCTATCTACTGCTGTTTTGGGGTGAGTTGTCTCTACTTGTGATGAATAAAAAATAAAGTCAAAGCTTTATACAGATCTGAGACATGTTTTTTTCCAGATATAAACCTAACTGAGTGATAAGAGAAGTTTTTGTTTACAAGGATGGAGTTTTGTGGAATTGGTTATGTTTATGTGAGCCTATCAGTTGTCAAACCTGGCATGATGACGACACCGCTGTCAGTCCACTGGAGGCCTGTTGTTAGATTATTCTTCTGATGTTGAAGAGGAAAGTTGTAACACCGTAAATTACAGAGATTCAGGTCACAGCTGTTTGGCTTTTTCATATCAGACAAAGATGTGAGATGCAGAACAGAGACTCACTAGTAGGATAGTTTGTTGATGTATGTTAAAAATCTAAATTATGAACATCTTTCATTATAATATAATAATGTAGAACCACAAAGTCAAAGATCCTACTGTGCACCACTATTAGCCACACAGGTTTGTTTGTGATGTGATTGTGATTAGGATGGGGGCTTTTTGTTGTATATACAGAGCTCAAGAGAGGTGACAGAGTGTTTTGTCAAAGTTTTAGTGTTTATAAGGTAATTAATATTCTTTAATGCCAAGTTTTATTTGACTATTACACCTGTAATGTGCTTGATGTCTTATGAGCTCTTGTGGAGTTGTTGCGCCACATGAAATTAAAAATCAGTCAGTCAATCATAAAACTGAAACTCTGCTATTTTATATTCTGTAATATTTGTTCAATTTAACACCCTTCACTGCTTCATGTGAAAAGTCTGACTCATCAAAGGAATTTTGCAGCCAGACCTCAAATCCTTTGAAAATACTGTCAAAACAGAATCCTTTCTGTAGAAACAGCAGTACTGTATACACGAGGAAGAATTTCTTCTTTCCCACATGCACTCTGTCTTGCACACTATTTCATGCACCTATGTTTGTGTATTATAAACTGAGATGAGAGCTCACCTGTCAGACCTCAGGAGACTTTTTTTTCCCAACTATTTCCTCCTCTCGCTGGCTGCTGACGGGTCATGAGGGACAGAAGAGATCAGAAAAACTGGAGAAAAGTGGAGCTGCTGTAGATGGTTTTCACTGATGACTCATGGTTCTGTTTTGGAGAAGAAGAAAAAAAATCTTCCACACTATATCTATTGATCTTACAGAGAGAATTGGTACAAACGGAACACTATAATATATTATGGCAGCATGCAAATCAGTGCCAAGCAGATGCACTGCTACAGTATGTATTCAGGGATTTATTTCTTTAGCTTAAATAAATGGAATAAAAACAAATACTTGTAGACTGAATCCCCCTCTCAAAGCTTATCTTCCCCTCTTTACCCATCACTTCCTTCCTTTGCTCTGTCTTCCTGGTTGTCCTGTGCTCTCAGCTCTTCCCAGTCCCACTGCAGGCTCTGTCTAAGAGGATAGTCCAGTCCAGACTGAACAGCACTCTGGTGGGCGTCTTCACCATCATCGTCGTCTTTCTATCTGCTTTCATCAACATTGTGAGTTTTAATTAACAGGAGCCCCAAAACAAAAAGGATCATTTTCTCCTTATAAGACATTTCTTTTAAAGATTCTGCTCATGTTGATTGATTCTCTACTGACACGTCCTCACTGACCTTTGACCTTGTTCAGTTCACCTGCAGCAGCCACGACCTGCGGAGCTGCATCAAGGCAGAGCTCAACATCAGCCTGGACAGTGTGAACGCCTGCCACGCACACCTCCTCAACTACAGCCTGGAGACTCAGTACAGCCCCTGTGGAGACGACGCACTCAACTGCAGCTTTCCTGAGGTACAGGTGTGCCTTGTGCTGAGTGTGTGCCAGCAGGTAGTAGTAGTAGTAGTAGTAGTAGTAGAAGTAGTAGTAGTAGTCGTAGTAGGGATGGGCCATTATCAAATTTTCACACTACGATTATCACAGGTAAAAATATGCCGATAAATGGTATTATCATGATAATCACTAGCACATAGACTGTTATTGCTAAAATATAGTCCAATTTCTTCACACCTTGATCACTTTGGATTTTATTCACTGAACAGTGATCTGTACATTGTAACTTTATTGGACTCTGCATAAGAAACTACATCAAAAACTGTTTAAACCGTGTAAACAAAAGTGGGTTGTTCAAAGTTGAAGACAGTTGACTAGAAATGTCTCTTAGATTCTGCACACATATTCATATGCTAAAAATTCAATAATTTTTCCTGATGGAATTGATTGATTGATTTCTGGAGTACAAGAATTTTGTAGTAAGTGTTACTTGCTGGGTGTTAACAGTTAAATTCATAGAGAAGAAATAGAATTTTGTAAAGGCACACAGAACATAATAAAAGTTGTACTTGGCTCCTACAGGCTGCTTGTGGCTAAACAAAGTCAAACTGCTAATGAAGGCAGGAGGGCTGCTTTTTGTTCACTGTGTCCTCTGAAAATGACAATAATCATAGTAATGGTGGTAATAGTAATTGGCGGTATTGATACCGTCAGTGTTTCACCACAGCATACAGTAGAAACTGTATACTGGCACATTGTTGACCAAAAAAACCTCAACAAAGGTCCACACACTAGCTTTTTCCAGTGCTTTCAACCTTATCACATGGTCTTTATCAATGGATGGTGTTTGCGCAGTTGTCACAGAGGTGGATCTGTTGACATTGGATTCCAGTAGCTGCAAAAATTTCATCCACTTTAAGGACTTTATGTGTGAGTTGGCTTATGAAAGAAGCATTAAAGTTCATTCTTGACAAAACAATCTCAGGTCCACTTACTGGCTTTTTGTGGAGCTTTCAACCCTATCACACAGTGTTCATTGATGATGATAAGGTGATACAGTTAAAAGCTCCTGGAAAAGCTGATAGATGTTTCATGCTTCACTTATTGGCCTTGTTTAAAGCAGAACATAGTTTATTACAGCAACAAGCAAATTTAGAGGTGCCATGAACGTATCCAAGTGAAGCAGGGAAACTGAGGCGTCAACAAATTTCTTGCTCATCTGAGCAAGAAAGATGCAGCATTGTATATTTATGAGTGATTACACTGATCAAATATATCTGTTCCAAATGTTTAAGCAGTCTCAGTTATTCCACAAGAAAGACTTTGGAGCTGCTGCCAAGTCCTGCTCAAAAGGCATAAAATGCCAGCAGAATAGAATAAATATTTTAACATACTTTACATGGTCTAATCACACATGCAGATGTCCAGCAGTGTCATCAAATCAGCTTGCATGTCAAAACAACAAAACGTGCTGCTTATAATACCTGTCAAGCAGTGTAAATCAGGGAAAACATCATTTTTTCTGTCTGACTGTCAGCTGGGAAGCAACACTGTGTGGTTGTAAAGTGAGCAGTAGCAGAACAAATAGATAGTAAGTGATGGTAATTGCAGGTATACGTGTTGACTTTTGGTTTGCACATTGATATTTAAATGAACAGTTAAGTGGTTAGAAGTGTGGCTTTATTGGGTGTTTTACAACATCTCATTCAGGCTGACCTGTCTGTTACAGAGTATAAACCTTCACTTCCAAACATAAAAACAAATGTACCTTTCCTAATTCTCTTTCCCTTCATTTTCCTCCCTCAGTACTTCTCGTCCTGCGTGTTGCTCAGCCTGCTGGCCTGCTCAGTCTTTCTGCAGGTCAGCAGCCTTGGTAAGCTCTTCCTCATGCTCTTCATCGAGCTGCTCTACGTCCTCATCATGGAGGTGCCCAAAGTGAGTCTCTTCGACAACCAGGACCTGCTGGTCATGGCCAACGCCATCAACTTTGTGTGAGTCATTTCATTACTGCTGCATGTGTGTGAGATGATAGACGTGGACTGTTCACAACTGTGACTGTGTGCAGATGTTCTAACCTCTGATGTGTTCTTCTCTGTTCTTCCCTCCACAGCGAGCATATTAATGGAACAAGGTGAGACTGTTTGCAACTTTTATGACCACAGAGACCCAAAGCATCACCTTTGTCATTTGATTAAGCTAACAGCATCATTATCACTGTGCTGGCACAAATGTAATGATAATGACCAACTGGCAACAGATGCTAAGGCTAATGAGCCAAAATTTAGTGGGTGGCTTGTGTGTGTGTGTCACAGTGCTGCTACAAAGTACATCATCAACAGGCCTTAAACTGGGATTTGTTATTTGGGGGGACTCTGTGGTTTCAGGGTCGCCATGGGTGCATTTATGTGTGCACACAGACTACAAAATCTGATTGATATCATTTGACAAACTGTAAACAAAATATAACAAGGTGAGATAACCCTCTGCTCTGAACACTAAAACACTAATCAGAGTCATTCTAGATACTGTTGACAGTGCGCAAAACTACAGCTGATGACAATAAAATCTTTCTGTAAGTGCAATCTCCTGTGTATCTGTATCAAATGCAGGAATGGTGTAAACTGTCCGCAAGCTAGTTCCTTTTCATTAATTAGCTAGGAAAGGGACAAACTAGCCTGTATTAGCCATGGTGTCATTTGAGTTACCCTGATATTCTGCTCAAACCACAATTGTCCTGACAATGCTGATGAGATTTCAATACATGCTAACTGTAAGCTTAGCTTGACAGTTAAACTTGAACTAGAGCTTGCCAGCTAGCTTAATGTTACAGTTAGCTACCAAAGACTGGAGGCAACTTGCCACAAACTATCTTGTGTTTAAGTTATAGTATCATTTTGTAAAATTGAAACATTGTTTAAGCAGAATATCAGAGCAGTTTATATTCTTTTATTAACAGCTTGCGCACTGCAGGGCTCCAACGTCCACTAATTTATTGCACCAAGGTGACGTTTCGAGCACTACTGCTCTTCATCAGACTAAAGAGTTTGGTCTTTAGTCAGTACAGAATAGTACTTAGCATAAAACATCTGAGAACCTAATGTGTGTGTGTGTGTGTATGTTTGTTTGCTGATCTCCAGCTGTATGGTGGACTCCAAGGTTCCTCTGAAGATCATGACACCAGTGGTCATCACTGTTTTCGTTCTTGCCCTCTATCTTCACGCCCAGCAGGTGGAGTCCACAGCCAGACTCGACTTCCTGTGGAAGCTGCAGGTCAGTGTGTGTGTGTGTGTGTGTGTGTGTGTGTGTGTGACTGACTTTGGTTAGAGATCCAAGACTCCTACGTTTTTACCTAAGTATTTACCAACAAGAAACCAGATGTAGACTGGAGAGTACAATTTGAAGATCTTGTAATTTTAACAGATAAAACAAAAATTTAGTTGAATATTGCATTCAGTAATATTTATTTAAAGGCGTTATCCACCAAAATCTTGTCTTTTGAGTATCACACAACCTCTGGTGGCTCTAAATAGCTTGTGGCTTGCTTCTTGCACCGATAAATTGCTAAGTAGCGTGACAGGGAAGTAACGTATCTGGCTTTGTTGTGAAGAAACTTCCTTCACTGAAGCCTAATCCCCTCCCCTCCCCCCTAATGCTGCCTGTGCTGGGTAATCCAGTGAAGAGGATAAACAAGTTATAAATCTAAAAAAACTTTGCTTATTTTCCAGCTTACTGCTGCCAATGATGGTTAGTATAAAACAAGATTAAGTGTCTACAGCCATAATAGCAGTTATGTGAGGCTGTAATGCTCATTGTAAACAGAGCCTAATTGTAAGACGGATGACAGTTATGGTCCAACATTTGGTTTTGATGCTGGTCTTGATGTGGTGCAGTAAATGTAAATTGCAGTTGTAATTTTGCACTCTGATTGTTTGGACAGTGCATCACATTATCACATCCATCTAGTAGATGTTTTACTGAAATGTTTTAGATTAAAAGTCAGGGGATCACCACAGTCATTAGGATTTACCACCAAAGACAAAAATCATGACCTTACGGGATACCAACAGTGCTGTAGTTTCCATGTGTGGCTTTTGCAGAAGTGCAGTAGCTGGTTGTTTTGTCATACATGTGTCGGGATCTGCCTCTAAGAACATCCTGTCTCGTCCCCGTCTCAAACCCCTCACCAGGCCACAGAGGAGAAGGAGGAGATGGAGGAGCTGCAGGCCTACAATCGTCGTCTGCTCCACAACATTCTGCCCAAAGATGTGGCCGCCCACTTCCTGCAGCGTGAACGGCGTAACGACGAGCTCTACTACCAGTCGTGCGAGTGTGTCGCAGTTATGTTCGCCTCCATCAGTAACTTCTCAGAGTTCTACGTGGAGCTGGAGGCCAACAACGAGGGAGTGGAGTGTCTGCGGCTGCTCAATGAGATCATCGCTGACTTTGATGAGGTGAGATGTGAACAGGTGTGTGTTAATGTGAAGATGTAGGTCTGTGGTCTCCACTGGATGGTGGCTCCATGGGAGTCAGTGAAGCTTAATGAGGCTGTTGGTCCCCAGTAAAGTGAGGAGTAAGATCATTTCTCTTCACCTAAGTTAATGCTTGTAAAAAGAGAGGATTCAATGTAGATGAATCCTCATTTACTATATGAGACTGACCCATACAGTAAATGAGCTGTAAAACCAAAACAGTGAGCCAAAAGAGGCTAAAAAGCCGAGGCAGAAGAGGTGAGAAGTCTTTATCTCTATGATTCAATATTAAAATCAAATTTGAAAACTAAAACTCAGAAGTTGATGTTCAAACCAAACAACTGAAACTAGATTAAATATTTATCTTTTCCCTGAAGGAATATTTAAATGTTTTGTATGTTGTTCTTTGCTACCAAAAAATACACAGGGCATAAAAATTTCAATAGGAGCATCATTAGACTCAGGGAAATCTAGTAATTTTATTAACTGATGTGGACCCACGAGAGCCTGCTATCTGAACCCAACACTGCTAAATATAGAAGCTTCTGCTTTAAACCTTCCCTCTCCTGCCACCTTTAGATCATCAGTGAGGACCAGTTCCGTCAGCTGGAGAAGATCAAAACCATCGGCTCCACCTACATGGCAGCCTCCGGCCTCAACGACTCCACATATGACAAAGTGGGGCGCTCGCACATCCGCGCCCTGGCTGACTACGCCATGAGGATGATGGACCAGATGAAATACATCAATGAACACTCCTTTAACAACTTCAAGATGAAAATAGGTGGGTTGAATAGGAAAAGGGATGACACCACTGTAGCTTTTTTAGAAGTGTCATCTTACATCAGTGTCTCTTCTTAGGTCTTAACATCGGTCCAGTGGTTGCCGGGGTGATCGGGGCCAAGAAGCCTCAGTACGACATCTGGGGGAACACAGTGAACGTGGCGAGTCGCATGGACAGCACAGGTGTACCAGAGAGGATTCAGGTGACGTAAAGTGTGACTAAATTATGCATTCATTTAACATTGTTTTGAAGTATCTGATCCTGTCTTGATAGGTTTTGACTGATGATAATAAGGAAATGATGATAAGGAAAAAAATGAATGTTATAATTCTATCTGGCTCGGGACAGCTGTTAGTTTCACTTTACCATCTTAGAATTTAGTCAAGAACATTCTGGTCAAAAATTTGAAATTCATCTAATGAATGATCGCTGGATTTAGAAAAAGTCTATTCAACAGAATGAAAAATGGCCATATAAGTTTTGCTCAGATGTGAACCCATTAAAGCTTAAACTCAAAGCTACTTTGAAAGCAGATGGGCCTCTTTAATTTCCTTTTATCCATCTCCACTGCATCTTCTGAAAAACCATAAATGCGAGAGCAAATACTGTATGAAGAGCTGCTTCCAAATGAACATGAAAAAATGACAAGGCAACAGCACCATTTTCTACAGATCTTTCAGCCACATCTCCTGGTCTTCCTTTGTGGATGGAAATTGCTTCGAGATGTGGCTGAAATCTACAGAAAAACCAAGCAAGTGAGATTAATGACCGACCCGCTTTACTTTCACCACAGCTGCCCACCGGTCACATATGTTCAACAGAATCTCATCGACCCATGGAGGTCTAGTTAAGGACTTGTTTTACCTTTAAATATATTAAAATGCAATGTTTATCTACTTTTCAACCAAATTTAGACCAGTTCTACACACATCTTTTGACTTAATTATTTCCAAATCGGTGCTCACTGGGAGTCATTAGGTGCTAAAGAAAGACAAACTAGTGATGATTATAATGAAAAACTGTAAATACTCACTTTCACTTCCTCTCCGTCCTCAGGTGACCGCAGACCTGTACCAACTCCTGAGCTCCTATAACTACACATTAGAATACAGAGGTATGGTCACAGTTAAGGGCAAAGGAGAGATGATGACCTATTTTCTCACCGGTGGACCCTCCAGCAGTTAACCCACACTAAGTGACAGACAGACACACTGGGGTAGGCACCTTAAACTCTGCCTATGAAACAGCGAGCAGGCTCATGGACCTCAAATAGCTCATGGCGGACTGAGACCATCTCTCTCTTCTTGCGGCACTGATCCCCTCTTGAACCTACTGAGGTCACAACAGGGAAGGATGAGAAAACTCATCCTAATTCTCAGCCTGCGGAGGAGACTACAAGCGGGAGAGTTCTCTCACTAACCTGAGTCTGTCGTTGAGACCAAAGATGTCCAATCAGAGCGTGTAGACAGATTTTGCCGCGTGAGTCTCAGTCCTGATGGGAAAATGTTCTCTGAGAAACTTTGTTTGCTTCATTCTGCTAGATTTTCTGAGGGTTTGAACAAACCTGTGGGAGGACATGAACTGTGTCACTTCCCCTTCTATTTCTCTGCCTTTCTCCTGCTGAAGTATATATGTACATGTAAAACACAGACAGTTTTATGTGTATGTATATGATTGTATGTAAAAACAAATTTTGTCCATGCCGTTGTGATACAGGTACAAATCTCTTAAGTGTGGACACCCCCAAGCAGCACTATCCGTCCTTGTATCAATATCTGATCACAGCAGTAATTAACCGATTGATGGATGAGTCGCAGTAAGTCGTGTCATATCGATGAGGAGGTCCCTCAGAGACAGTTTGTTAGAACAGAGAGAAAACACTCCACAGTGTTCACAGAAAGCCTCCCATCACAAACTCACACCACAGAATCAACAGCATATAAACACACACACACAAAAACACAAAGAGGATGTCAATGAAGAGCTTTTTCTAATCTTCGACATTTTGTATTTTGACTTCAGAACACCAAACCCTATCAGATATTTTAAGATTCTATATTTTGTACATTAATATATTAGAGAGCTATCTATAAACACCAATGTGTATTCAGATGTACATACTGTATCACTCATGTTGGGATTGCAGAGGTCCTCACTGGTGTTGCCTGGTCTTTGCGTAGCAGCATAGCTGATGTACCATTTAGCTTCAGCAGATTGACGCCCCTGAAAGCCTGCTTCTCACTCCTTTCACAGCATCGACTGCTTCGATCTGCAGGAAGTCAACTGTTTGCTGATTGGATGGAGGTTTCAGATGGTTTCCCCTCTTGTGTGTCTGAATCTCACCGTAAGACTTTGAATGACAGACTAGAGGATGGGAATGCATCGGTCTCGGTGCTCAAAAGCCATTTTGCACTCCAGTGCTTTCAGCCGTCCCCCCTTCCCCCCCTCCTTCACACCCCTCTTGCTTGCTCAATCAGATGGTACGACCCAATGAATGTCCAATGATCTCCGATGAGGCCTTTAATATGAACTCTATACTGACGACGGTGATGATGCTCATCCTGTGGACAGGGACAGACAAGCCCACGTGAAAATGTGCCATTTTATCTGCTGTTTTGTTTTTGTTTTTTTTCCAGAGTAGTTTCCTCCAGTATTATAGCATAACTCAGCATGTCACCCTGGACATTCCATGGATTTGGGTGATTTTTAGTGATATTGATACCAAACACTACAGCTGGTTCTGTTTGTCTTGGCTGAGGCCCAGAGTACATTATGAGGTAAACGTTTGGACCGAGTCTCAAGTTTTTATCTGGAGAAAAACCGAAGTTCATTGAAACAAATAAGAAAAAATAAGGCTGGTGTTATTCTGTATTTTTTTTTTACTGTCACCAAAACCAACAATGTCAAAACCAACAGTCCATCTCTCAAGACTGTCTCACTTCCCTTTCCTGTCAGTGGCTTTCAGCCCCACAGCTGAGGCTCAGTCCTTTCCTACACAGCCAGCCACTGCAGTTAGTCAAACAGGGAATAAACAGCACATTTGTTGGAGACGATTTTCAGATGTGGATTAAAACACATAAAGGCTGCTACTGACAGTTGTTTACATTTTTGATTGCTGATCATTTTCACAATAACCATTTTGTCCAAAATTAGTCAGAACAGAGTGAAAATTGCCCAACAAATTTTCCCCAGAGTTGCTTCGACAAGTTGCTTGTATTTTTTAACCAACAGTTAAAAGCCCAAAGAAATCCTGTTAACTGTCACATAAGACAAAACCAAGCAAAAAATCCTCAGAATTGAGAAGCTGAAACAAAAAATGATCAAGTTTGTAAGTTTGATTATAGCTGCCAATTAATTTTCTATCTATTGACTGATTGATCAAATGGTTTTCAGTTCTAATACACATCTGGTGCATTACTATGTATTTCTGGCGGCAGGAAACTACAGTGTTTTAATAGTTTTTGGAGCTATGTGGCACAGAAGAACAAGATGTATCAAGCTTCTCCTACACAGATAATATTTCTCAGTGGATCAGTTTATTGTTGGTTTTGGCCTTCTCATCAGTTTGGATACAGTAAGAAAAATATGGATACATTGTTTTAAATGTTGGTGGTTTTGCTTTTAGTTTCCTGTTTGAAAGGAAGAAGAGAAACTTGGCACTTAGTCCAAATGTTTGCATGGAGCGTTTAGAATGAAAATGCGCCTGCACTGGTCTACTCTGATGGTTTCTGTTTTGTTAATGTACTGTACTGCTGCAACCATTATCTTCACACACCACTACTAAAACTTTAAGTGTCATCCCATGTGACTCATTGAATGCAGTGCCATTCTATGCCCTTGTGAGCCCCTTTTCTACTGTTTATTGTGCAGGAATGTGCCATTAGAAAACACGGGGGGGGGGGGGGGGGGTTGGGGAGAAGGCACAAATCAGAAATGAGGGATGTTTGAGTTGGTTGGAAAAGTAGAAGCTCAACTTCATTCATTTCTACAGCTGAGGATCCTCATAATGACTGATTAGATAAGGTGAGGTGGCACCTGTGGCAAAAGCAGCTTGAGACAAAACCATGGGTTGTTTTTGTTGTCATGCCAAACACTATGCTCTTTTTTTTTTTAAACAGTCAAATAAACTGCTGAGATGTTTCACAGGTACAACATGATTTCATCTGGATTCTTTTCTGCATAATCTGTCAGTTTACTGAGGGATTTAATGTCTGTTTACTTTTTTACAAGCTGTTGTCTTATCACACTTAATCATACGAATAGTACCAGAGCTGGAGAATCTGTATAAAAGCTAGTCTTTTTTCCTCCAAAGACCTCAGACATACACTACATGGCCAAAAGTGTGTTGACACTCTAGCTTGGACTTCTTAATGCTTAAGCATATAATGTTTTATATAATAGTGTGCTTCCAACAGTTTGTGTTTGACCCTTTCCTGTCTCAACATGACACTGCACAAAGCCTTATCACCCAGCATCAGTGTTGGACCTCTCGAACGCTCTTGTAGCTGAATGGGAGAAAATCTCTGCAGCCAGGTTTCAACATCTGGCAGAGAGCATGAAGTCAGAAGAGTGGAAGCTGTTATAGCAGCAGATTAATGGCCATAGTTCTGGACTGTAATCTTTCCCTCTTTTATAACCTTTCTTATGCAACAATGCTTGAAACTCCTCTGCCTCAGTAGGTTGAAATAGTTGTGACATGTTCATATATCACCAACAGATGGCAGCAGCAGTACATCACTTGGTCTCCATGGAGGGTCCTTTGTCTTCTTTACATCATGATTACTGTTTATGCATGATGGAGGAGATGGAAGCAAAATGATAATCTGCTGATTAGCACCCTAAGTGTTACCTCATCCGTTACAGTTTTAATATCTATGTTTATATAGTAGTCAAATCACTGGTCATTACATCAAATAAGAATCAATCAGTCTTAGTTAATATTTGTGATATGAATTTAATTAGCCATGTCGGACTGTAATTGAGAATTTAATTATCTAAATACAAATGGTGTAATTTTAGATTCAATTTAAGGATTGGAGGAATGGTCAGACATGGAATGAAAGGCCACTGTATTACAGACAGTGACCACAGTGGTGTTTACTTGGCTTCTCACAGGGGAACTCAAACTCAAGCCCGAGTTGGAGCAAATATGTTTCAGTTTAAATCAGTTTAGTTCAGTTTTCAGTTAGATGATTTTGACCTTTTTGCACAATCTGAGAGTCCCTGACTGTGTGAGCTTTGCCACAAAAACATTTATCACTACTGAAATTCACTTGAAGCATGTTGAGCTGAAATTGTGCTTCCAAGTAGTCTGCAATTTACACCTGCAGGAACCATTTGTCATTTAAATCCGCACACTTCCTGCTCAGGGTAAAATATATCCCTGTTTCATTAATCTACATCTGGAAGAAAGTGGTGTTCTGTATAATGAGGTGCACACAAATAATATCAGTTATAATAATCACAATGTCTTTTGTGGCATTACTTGCTAAATTAAAGGGAAAAAAAAAAAAGTGCTGCCTGAAAAATGTTTCAGCTGCCTCTGAATCATGAGGCAATCTTTTACTTGTTGTTGCTCCAAAGAGAATAAAAATGACTGAATGGGTGGGGAACATTAAACTCAACTCAGCAGCTGAAACATCAGTGCACACGTGTAGCATTTAACATATCCTGGAAGCTCCAGCCTCCAAGGTCAGATAAATGTTTTCTTTAAATAACAAAAGACTTGGATCTGATATTCTCCTTATTACAGGATACGTTGAGTCTTGTAATATACATATATATTTTCATAATTCAGCTTTTCACAATTACAGCAACATTCATCAGATCTCACTGAATGCCTCATTAACCTACAGCAGTGCTATGATAGGACATTCAGTTTTGGTTGAAGAATGAATATCATCGTATCGGTAATCTCAGTTTTTTTAATGTTCCATGTTCTATAGCTGAGCTCATAGACAATGAGGCCTAATACAAGAGAAGATATATTTCAAGTGGACTGAACCAGATCACATTATGATGAATCAAAGTGTCTCCATGAGTAGGAGAAAACTGATCTCAGATATGCTTCAAATCCAGTGTTCTAACACATTTTCCATTTCAAATTAAATCCATTCTTTCCCAGGTCTTCATTTTCTGAATTTAACAATAGTTATAATTCATAACATGTGTATGCTAATTATGACTGGGGAACTTTAAAAGGTGTCACATGACACTCTAGTGTAAAATAAAACATTAAGGTGAAAATTTAGCACAACACACACAACATGTTTTTAGCAGTTCATTCCAAAGATTTCAAGACCTGGAAATGATGACATTAGTTTTCCACAATTAGATAAACCAGTATAGAAACTGTGGTTACTCTCCATATTTTACACTTCACACCCACACTACATGTTTACTGGAACTGCTGTGAAAAAGCAGAATGTGAGCACAATCTGAGCCAGTGAAGCTCAATCCAGATCTGAGCCATGTGGTAAAAAGCCCTATTAGGTCATGTAGGTGTGGTACCGCTGTTGGAAAGCAGAGAACATTCAGACAGCGTGATGATGAATCATACGAGGCTGAAGTTTTGCAGTGGTCCCCTGACAGATCTGTAGTACAGATGCCAGATGAATGTGGAGTACACGCTCCTTTTCGTTTTCACTTTTAACTTCATCCAGAGAGACTGATTATTTTTAAAAAAACAAAAAAAACCTTTATAACAATCGTGGCACAACTGTTGAGCTACTCATAGACAACGAACAATAAAGGCATGATGTAAGTCTCTGTTCTTCTCCATTTGTTTGCTATAATTTGTCGGTGAGGTCGAGAAGCTGGGAAATCTTCCCATAATTCCCTTAAAAAAATCTCACACTGCCTAACAATGATGAATGTGGCTTCTCCTGACTGTAACTGTGTTAAATGTGAACACTGCTAATATCCATCAAACAGGCAGAGGGTGAGATAGTGAGTTTTTGTCTTCATAAGTGGCAGACGCCACTATGTCTGAACTGAGGGGCTCGGTGGGAGGAAACGCAGCCCGAGGTTGCTCAGATGATACAGGCAGCAACCAGCCTCGACAACACAGCCACACATCTTTACTGCTGCCAACACAGACCTGTTTATTGACAGAGTCACTTGACACTGGCATATGCTTGAAGCTGCGTAGGCGAGGAAGTTGGGAATGAATGCTAACAGGCTGTTTGTGTCTGAGCATGAGTTACTTTGTGACGACTAGACATCAGTCTGAGTACAAAGTTGAGCAATCATAAAACCACAAATAAAATTAATGATTTATATGAATCTTCACTGACCAGATGTCATTGAACAGTCAGTCAGTAAATAAATAGCAAAATTAACTGTCTACAAAACAACATCTGCAAAATAAGATATGAGCATTGGCTCCTGACTAAACAGAACACAGCAACACTGAGATGAGGGCCATACACACCAGGCAGCATTGCATAGTTTTAAACCAAGATCTAAACCAGGGTTCTGCACCGGGTCAGGTACCCATGGGTACGTGTGCAAAAAGTGCATGTAATGGGTTAAGAAAACAAGAGAGATAAAAAGATGGGGGAAAAAGCAGGAAAAAATAGATGTCAGTGGGTTGTGGGTAAAAAAAAAAAAAAAACATGAGATGAAAAAGAAATTGAAATTCAAGTCTTGTGGTCCTCGCATTTTATCTTTAGCAAAGTACTTGTATTAATCTTAACATCTTCTCTAAAATAATTTCTGCCATATGCTGGTTAAATCTATTCAGCCTAATTAATACTACATGGGTTTTTGTTCAAGCTCAAGGAGTCAACAGGGCTGAGAATCAAGCCTTAATTCTTTTAGGATACCAACTGACATGTGTCTGTGGATCTGTGTATTGAAATGATCCAGGATTAGCATATCCTGGTTACTGTACTACTTCTATCTTTATGACATGTCCGGTTTGTGTTATGGACATCAATTGATGACATGCTCTGCAGCACAACCAATGTGTGTTACACTTTAGTCTTGGTTATCAGATATTTCCTTGATTTAAATCATAAATGTACTCATTTTAGACTGCATGTATTTACACCAAGTTCTCTATATGGTGGCTTTGTGTTGGGACAAAGCCACTGATTCATTCAATAAGTTTCACTTTAAGGACCAGTGTGTAGGCTTAAGTAGCATCTAACTGCGAGGCATGTAGGAGAACCTACGGTGGCCACGAAACTCATGAATAACGTGAAATTCCCTCTCTTGAGTCAGTGTTTGGTTTGTTCATTCTGGGCTACTGCAGAAACAGAGCGGTGCAACATGGCAGGCTCTGTGGACGAGGACCAGCTCTCTCTGTAGATATAAAGGGCTCATTCAAAGGTAACAAAATCACAATTATTCTTATTTTCAGGTAATTATACACTAATTAAAACATACTTACAAATATTATATTCCATTTCTGCCAAGTCCTTTCTGCTAGATGCTACTAAATTCTACAAACTGCACCTTTATTTTTTAAGAAAAACAAAAAAAGCTTTCATATTCCTCAAAGTAAGGTATCAAAAAAGTATAATTTTGGTACTGGTTAATTCAGATATTGTATTTGCACCACCATCTAAAAAACAATAAATTCCTGGTAACAACTAGACAGCTTTGAACAGAGTGAGTGTGTGATTATACCGTACGTTGGGTTCTGATACTTATCTTTGCAGCTACGTGGAAGGTACAGGTTTGCAAAACTGCTCATGTGCAGGACCCTGACTTAAACTATGGCTGCACTTAAAATAAGTAAAAGTAAATATATTTGTAAAACAATGGTGGGGAGCAGACAACTCCCAAAATCAATCCAATAAGATCCGTATATACTTGGGGCTTGTGGCAGAGTTTTATCCAAGTCCACACCGTGATCAGTGGACGATGGTTGGTGTGAACAGGAACTGTGGTGCTGCGAGATTTTTGGTTTCTCTTCCTGAACGTTGTCCCCAGACTGACCAGTGCCATCTCTGCTGCATGTGCGGGACATCTGACTGGAGGTCCGTTAGTCCTTTGTGTTTAAGGTCTTTGTCAGACGTTGTAGTCTGGTGCTTTGCCCAGCGGTTGCCTCAGTTTGATTTGCAAGGTCATGAAGGCCCCCACCGCCACATGGAAGAGGATCTGCCACATGTTCCTCAGTTCATACAGATACATGTTGGACAGACAGATGAGTGCAAATGCCAGGAAGGACTTACTGTTCCTCCACACGGAGAAGTAGGCAAACAGGTAGCACTGAAAGGAAACGGCAGAGAAGAATTTGAATGCTGCACGCTTTTTTTTAGTGACTGACATTGAGCAGTAACATGTTTTCATCAGTAATGTCCTTCACAGAACAATAAGTCTAGTTAGTAAAGCTGGCCAGACACTGTGCTTTGTTATTAGTCTTGTATGTTGTGTTTACTCAAGGCCTTTCTGCTAAGGATGCACGATATTGGATTTTTTGCCAATATATATATATATCTGATATGCCGATATTTCCAACTCATTGTGGCCGATTGCCAATGCCGATACTCATATATGCACATATTTTTACCAGCTGTCTGAGGAGACTATTATACATGCAAGCATAGATTGTACTAAGTATGATCAAGAAAGACAATATATGAAGGAAGAACTTAGGAAGACTGGAGTTCAGGAGCTCAGCATGAAAACTTTAATGAACCTGCCAAGTGGGTGGAGCAGCAGAGTTTTCTTTGAGTTTATTAGACAGACAGGATTAATGTGTAGGATTTAATCTCTGGACCACACTCCAGAGCAGAAGGTGGCGGTAATGCACCTAATATGCTGGTTATAAACCAAAAAGAAGTCCCCCTCCCCCCCTAACTTTAGCCCCGGCTCTCCATGTGGAACCAACCAGAGCACTGAGCCCCGGCTTGTTATTCAGGTTAAAGTGGGAGGAAGCAGCGGGTCTGACGGGCAGCTGAGTGAAGTGGAGCCTGCGGAGGAAACACCGGGACCGTCAGGATGACATGGTCCGTCGACAGAAGCACAGTCAGGCGGCGGAGGAGAAGGTGAGAACTTGCTGATGCCGATATTTCATTTAAGAGCTTTTATCAACTGATACTGATAACGTGCCGATAATATCGTGCATCCCTACTTTCTGCAAAGCCTGAACCTGCAACTTTTATGCTCACACTGTATGGATCAACTAATCCGCCACGACTTGTGGTGGGAGCTCATGCTGAACGTAAGCACAGAACCCCCGGTCTGTTTGGTCCAATAAAAATGATTCAAACAAGGCGACTGCATCCTCAACAATGTTGACAAAAAGGGAAATGCAACATTACTTTGTGCCAGTCTACTATGAGCAGAGTATGAAGAAAAAATTGTGTGGCTGGAAGATGAAGACAATATAATCATCTTCAATTTTATATCACAGCAGTCACAGTGAACACTACAGTTTTAGTTTTGTACTAGTGATTACTCCAATAATATTAAAACAAGCTCACTATGGTTTAAAATACATGTTTTGACGGCAGTCATCCAGAAAATTGGATCATGGAACTGTTCAACCTGCAAGACAGCCAACCAAAATTACTGACATTCGTCTGAGAGCCAGACTGTTGATCATTCAGGCAAGTATTTGGGCCATGTTCCCTAAAACTGCACATCAAACCACAATCAATCTGTCAGAAATTTGGCACGATTCTAAAATTAGTTAAATCTGTACAGTGTCTGCCTGGATTAAGTAAGAAATCCTGTCTGGTAACTTTGTTTCCCCCCATCAGTGTATCAATTTGCAGTGCTCCATTTAGTATCAAGACTTGCACAGGAGGAGCTGATGAAAATGTTTTAGTGGGGTAAAAGGCATTGTGCCTTTGCTAATGTTAGTCTAGCTGACAAGCTGCTGAGCTGTAAAGTGCTGTTAGTCAGCCAGTGATGGGCTGCTCTTACCACAGAATGTCACTTACCTGATACAGACAGGCTGCTGTGCCGAGGAAGAAGGCAATCACATAATTAAAGTCTTCATCGTCATTCTGGAGACAGGAGGAAAAGGTAGAGTTTTTAGCACTAGTCATCCAAGTCTAAACAAAGCACCATGAAACCAATATGATGAGAATAGTCCCCTCATTTAGTCTCATGTAGTTTTACAGAATAGGAAGTTTCATTTTGTAGTTTTGCCATTGTTTTTATTGGTTATGACAGCATTCTACATTGTGTGACATTATATGATAACATATCTACAATAAAGTTGGATGTTTTGCTAACCCAGGGCTTTGTTTAAAACTGGTCTGACTGTCTGACAGTTTGTTTCTTGACCTGTCAGACTTCATTTTAGCGATGTAGCCATGTTCCCAGGTCTCAGGAAGTAATTTTGTGAGTACATTATTGTTATTACCTATAGGACAGACAGCCAAAACTATGAAAATAAGACCCAGCTTGTATAAAACTGAGATTTCCCTTTAAGAGAAACTGAATCTCTTTCATTATCAAGTCAGTCACATCCTCACCTGTAGTATGCTCTCAATAGCGTGGACTCCTCTCAGCAGGTTCAGGCCTCCACAGAGGACACTGAGCACACAGGAGACGATGCCAGGGAGAGTCACTGGCTCCAACATCTGTGTGGGAGCTGGAAGAATTTAAGATTGAACATTAAGTAAAAAAAATAAATCTGCTTTCCAAGATACATGACAAAACGTTTTATGAAATGTTCTCATTCGTGACTTCCAAAACATTTTTGGCATGGTAAGCAGAGTGATGAGTCACTATTATCAGATTAGCATACTTCATCACTCAGGACAGAAAGATTTATGTTGAGACTGAGACTGGCAAGGACAACAGAGAGTGAACAATGCGTGGAAAGCTGCCTCGAAAGATGTCAGGGGGAAACACAACAGCTCTAAGTGACCCAAGGTGGCATCGCTTAGCTCGAGGCAGTTGAGGTGTGACGGTGCGTACAAAGGGGTTGTTTTCTGGAGCAGCTGAGGGGTGGGGAGTCTGAGCCACACAAAACACAGGAGCTGTTTGACTAAGCAGCTGGATATCTGACCACCAGACACAGTATCCTTAAGGGATAAGGCTGGTGATATTATACTATATTTTTCTTATTGTCAACAAATACCATGAAGGGCACGCTAACAGGCATGACCAGTGCATCCAAAGCCTGATATATCTTTCTCCTCTGTGCCACAGAGCTCCATTTTCCCCCAAAACAATTACAAACACATCAATGAGCCACACTGCTGCATTGGCTGAAATGTTTCTTCATTACCACGAACACACACAGTTTGTTTTAAGTCTATCCCACACACACACACACACCACCCTGCTGCCTGAAATACTAATCTGAGCACCAAATGTGATTAACATATACATTATTTCCTCCTGTCTGAGTTTGCTAAAAAGCTCCAGCTGTTTTATGATATTACTGGGCCTTTAAAAGAAATGACACAATACATTTGTGACCCATTTTTAAAGATTCACATGTAAGCAACGCGAAAGGCTTGTTAACAGACAGGGTAGTGAAGTCGAACTATTGAGAGACTAATTTATTGTTGGTTTTAGTATTTTCATGTGATTTGTTGACAATAGAAAAATACAGAACAACATCTGAACCTTTAATGTTCTTTTTTTTTGTTTGTTTTTTAAACATCATTGTGAAAAGCTCAGAAAATGTTTCATGTAATTGAAAGTGAAAGAAAAAAAGGAGAGTAAACACAAAATGTGCTGTTGACTATCTATAAAAAGTCATTATTAAAACAATAAATGCTGTGCTGCAAATTGTTTATTCTGAAATCCAATTTTTATCTGAAGTTTTTTTGTTTTTTTTTAAATCACATTTTCACCTGTTTTTTAAAGTTCAAAGTACATGATGTGACAGAAAAACAGACTTATTTCATGTGAAACTACACATGATCTACAGTATGAACCAATTACAATATCCCAGTACAGGACAGTAGAATATAACCACATCTATATGCAAGTAGAGGAAGTATTTAGGACTGGAGAAACTGGGTGGACAGGAGTTTATTTTGGTACTGGTCTGCCCCTTTACGCATCATAACAAGGACACGCACAGTCTACACGTATTGTCAGACCCAGCAGCTCAAAAATGAACACTGACAGGTGTGACGGTGCATCCAGTATCTTTCCTTTACTGCTGTAGTGAAGGATACTATATACTGCAGAAATCATGTGACCTTTCTATGTCATTGTGTTACAAAGACCAGCAGCAGTGTTAATCATGCCAAGCAATGAGGGAAGATAAGATAACACTTTATTGATCACCAGGGAAATTAAGTAAGTAGTATATTACACTAGCAAACCTCTTTCATGCTTGAATGGGGCACGTATGTGTATATGTGTATATATGTGTGTGGCAGCGGCTCGTGTCCTACCTATGCCCTTGTACTTAGAGGGCGTGTGCACTGAGAATCCGTTGATAGCCTGCAGGTCCTCAGGGGAGAGCTGGTACGGTGGTCGCAGTTTGATCTCCGTCTGCATGTCAGCCAGGTTGATCTTGGTGGATAGCGAGCGAGGGCTGTTGTAGCGCTGTTTGGTCTTCTGGATGAAAGTGTCTGATGGATGACAGTTAGCACAACAAGAAGGTGATTAATAACAGGGAAGGAAACGAGGGAGATACACAGATCATCTGTAGCAGGAGATTCTGTCAGGGATAAAGCAAGACTCCAGTCTCTCGGTACTTTGCATTAGTTCTGTGATGATGAGTCGATAAATCAACAGAAAATTACTCAACCGTTTTTTCAATGAGTATATTGTTAAATTATTAACTAAAAATGCCAAATATTCTCTGGTTTCCAGACTTTTATATAATTGCAAATATGTTTGGGTTTTGGGCTGTTGGTTAGACAAAGAAAGTAATTTTGAAGATTTCAGTTTGGCCTCTGTGAACTTGTGCTGGGGGCATTTTTCCATATTTTATGACATTTTACAAACCAAACAATTCAAGAATTAATCACAAAAATATTAAAACACATTCATCAAGAATGTTACTTTGTTACAGTCAGTGACGGAGGCTTTTTACAGCCAGCGGTTTGTTGACACTTCTGTTTACCAAGTGGGAGGTATTGTCGCTGTTTCCAACTCTGAAGTACAAACCACAGGCTGACATGAAGGTTTTTACTGACTGCTGTTGCTCACATCTTCACTTTAAATGATATGACTTGAATGCAGCATTACTCAAATTGTTAGGCGTCCAATTAAAAGTGTCGACATGAGGCTAAACTTGTAGGAGGAAGTTTTCCTATTTTTTTTTCCTTTTTATTGATGAATGTTTGTGCAAAGTGAGGAGGCTACAAAGAAGCCCTTTCTCTTTGACTCTGAGTGACGGACATAATGAGGTTCAGTCAGTAGAAACATTCTGTCAAACACGGTGTGATACTCCATGGAACTCACCAAACTCGATGAAAGAGTACGGCCGCACAGCGCTGCTGATTCTCTTTGTGTCATAGGTGACGATAAACTCCTTCTGTAGCTCATCCAGGAAGCAGAAGGCCAGCACGTTGGGGTAGTTTGCGGTGCACACCATCAGATATCCAACACCCAATGAGCTTGTAAAACTGAAACACATACACACTCATTATTGCTTTTCATGCGCTGCACTCTTGTTCTCTTGACACAAACTTTATAGAGTTAAATAAGGTGCAGATTTTAGAAAAAAAATAAATAAATACAACGGTATTTCTGATTATGCTGGTTGCGGCTCTGAACACACTATTTCAGCACATTTGTGCCTAACATTCACAGCTAATTAAACAAAACACCACATTCAAATGCATTTTGGCAGACACCATCTTTTGGCCCTGCAGTGTTATTTGATACACAGAGCACAAATTAAATTCCCCAGATACAAAGACTTCTACATTATCTGAATAGCTCAGAGCACAACTGAGGGGAAAGCCGGTTATCACAACAACATCTAAATTGATGTGGAACATAAATGTCTACAAACAGTACAGACTGAGGCGATGCTTATCATGGGACTCCACAAAAAACGGAGGTGTAGATATCTGAAGAATGAGGATGCATCTGATGCCAGCATGTCAATACTTAGCTGCGGTGCCTCAGAACTCATATACAAATAACAGACAGAGGCTGGCTGGCACCTTCCTCTCATAAGCTCATAAGATTCTTGACACTGTGTGTCTAATTTTGTGAAAAACACAAAATCTCCCCTCACAGTCACTCCACACCAGGTTGGGAGTGACAATACTAATGTGTGGTGTAATTGGATTTTATGCCTATAGTAAGAAAGTAAAATTAATTTATATAGCACCTTTCTAAAGCATATGTAACAGAGTCCTTCACAATAAAAAACTGAGGCAACAGAAATGAAAAAAAAAAATTCCATTCAAAGGGAATGAATTCTAAAATTTATAAGCCACAACCTCAAAGATAGTCTTCTTTAGTTAAGGCTGGAGGGAGGAACAGCCAACAAGCACTGATGAGAGGACCTCAGAGACCTGCTGGTGATTTAGGGCAGTAGTAGCTCACTGATGCAGGCAGATGCCTGACAGATGCCTGCAGAGCTCTGAAATCCATCACACGAATCTTGCAGTCGATACTGGCTCCCAGTGTGAAGAAATCAAGATCAATGTCACATAAGACGTTTTAGAGGGTCTGGTCAAAAGTCAATGTTCACCTGTGACATCCAACTGACCACATATACGTTTCCCATTACCTTCAGAGTGTCTGGACAGAATGCACAGACTGACAGCCTGGATTTTATTTTAGTGCTACCATGTAAGAAAAATATCAGAAACTCACTGTTGAATAAAAAGTCAAGTAAAGTGAAGTAGCCTGTTAAGCTTGTTGTAAAGTCACTAAAGGTCCCTTTACACTGAATGATTTGGTTTGAGACAAAAGTTGACAAAGTTGAGACAACCAAAGACAGCCTGCAGCTGACAGTGTCAGAAATTTAAGACCAAATTCTCACAATATGACTGCTGCTACGGCCCACATCTACAAACCAACCAATCAGGATACAATATGAAATGATGCAGAATACACTGGCCAGCGCAATATTTCATAAGTGGCATTTTTAAATAAAGTTTAGGGAAAAAACACACATGCTGATTAATATGTCCATGAAACACACAAAACAATGGAAGTGAAACAAAAAAATGATGAGCTTCTGCTTTCATATACTTTTTTCTTCTTGGCGCTACAATTCACTTCATATTCATCGCACAATCTGACAGCTTCAAACTGATACCGTGCAGACTGACACAGACTGCAACCAAGAACCAAGACTGTATTATTAGACCCATCTTGGACAGTGTGACATGCAAAAAACATGACTGTCACAAAGTCTAAAGGCGACTTTAATCCTACCAGTTCTGTTCTAAATCCCTACTGGGATATTAGAGAAATACTATGCAGTCAACTACTGTAAACTAGTCTCTCTATCTGAATAAAGTCAGCTATTACTGACATAGTTTACCAGTGGTGGGTAATATTACAGATTATATTTTTCACAGTCCTGCTGAATAACACAAGGAATCAGCTGCTTTTGTGACACAGAAATATTTGAGGCATAACAACAGCCTCTAAAGGGTTCAGTATATCACAGAAGAGATTAACCCGTGACTTTAAACCTGCCTTTCTCATTCTGACCTTCTCTGTCTTCTGACCTTCTCTTCTTCAGATGCTTCAGGCTCTCATTGATTAAAGAGACACTTATCAAAAGAGACCGTGGTTGTTGAAAGGTGCAGCTGGCTCATTGATGGCTCACTCTGAGTTTCTTTTAAACTCATGTCCTCTATCTTAATAAGACTAATTAGCTCTTAACAAACAGTACGTGAGAGAGCGAGTGAGAGAGTTTCAAAGCCTTTTTCCCGAGCACCAGCGGGGCTTTTTAGAAACAGTTTGACACCTTAAATGAAGGCCTTGCTGTCAAATCAATTCAATTAAAAAGCACTTTTCCGTCAAAACTTTGTTAGAAGGGGTCAAGAGGAGTGCAGAAAAACTGCTAACAGCAAACAGTTTAATCACCTGTGGGAGTTAAAGAAGGGAGATGATCTAAATCTCTAAAATTAAATCTCTCAACCTGAAGAGATTGAAATGTGTCAATTGAATGAATTCACTCATACAAAAAAAAAAAGGGCCACATAATGTGCAGCTGGATTTGATGTTCATGGAAAACACTAAACTATCCACTTTAACAGAGGTATTATAAGTGGATATATTTTATATATTATTGAATGTGACAGCTCGTTTTAAAATGACTGAACATTTGGAGTTTAAGTCAACATTCCATATGACCTACTTGACATTGTATGGTCCCGTTTTTAGTGTGCAGCGGTCCGGGAACTGGCTGAGTTTCTTGGAGAGACCTTTGAGGTGCCTCTTGGTTTCCTGAAGCTCTTTGTCCTGCTCATAGTCAGTGGATGCAGAGAGAGGCAGGCCATCCCCGACCCGAACCACAGAGGCAAACACCACCATCGACATCTTACAGCTCTGGCACTGTCACTGAAGCCCTGCATAGACATGGAGAGAAGTGAGAAATCTTCTTGTTTTTTCATTCAAAACCATGTCTAATTCAATGGTAATAAGTATAAGATCTTAAATACTTAAAAACATTGTATTTTGTCATCAATATGACCCATCTTGGTGGCAGTGTCTTTAGCTGTGTTTCAGTTGTTTTGAAGTTTGACTCTTAGATCATGCTGTATTCATATGTTCACCCCCACTCTAAATGAGTCAAGCAAAAATCTATTGTTGCTTTCCAAAATCTCAAATATCATACTTTTATAATATTGAGGATTTTACAATAACACACTGAGAAATGAAATGGAGCTACTACTTTATTTTTGCTGTTTAGATAATGGATGGAAATGTCAAGCTACAATAACTTTCAACCCAACTTTATTGCTTATGTGAAATGTTTAGACAGTTCATTCTCTTACTAACAAACTATTCAAATGTTTGTCGTAGCATCTCAGATATAAATAGGTGTGTGCAGTCTTTCTGTTGACTCTAATTCAGTGTTTCTAAAACTATGGTTCCTAACACAAAGTGGGTTACAGGCCCTTTACGAGTGGATCCCAACAAAATATCTTTATGTGTATAATTCTTTACACACAGTTTTTTGGTCTCACAGAGTTCAAAATGCTCCTATAGCAGCTCTACCCTGCACTGGTATCTGCTTATATTGCTTATAATGTGTGTCAGCAGACATTTTCCACATTCCTGTCAATCTCCTGCCTGACTGTTGTTCCTCAAGATGCCTATCCACAACCAAGCATCACCTTTAAAACCAAACTGAAGGCATGTCAGTATAAAAATAAGGTTTACATTTTTCATACGGTTTTGCCACATAACTTAGAAACAGTGTGGAGTGGCTGCAGTGTGATTTGTATGGAGAGCTGTTATGAAAGCTTTAAAAGCAGCTAATTATTAGACACCTGCACAGTAACACCCAAAGGGGAAAGCGAGGGAGTTCTGCCAGAACAAAGCTGAAAACTTCAAAAGACAGTGTCTCAAAAGTAAAAGAAAATATAAGGTAGAAGGGGTGAAACTATACCAAAGAAATCGGTTTTCATCAGATACCAAATGATACCGAAGCCAGAGTCACCAATACTGATACTAATACCAATTAGTTTTATTATTAAAAGCTCTCCGCTTAGGGAAGAGCTATGAGGTGAACAGGCTACTTCTGAATAGATTTTCATTACAACAGAGATGTGACAAATAATAAGCGTTTCTTTTTACTATTCCCTGTAGTAACACACAAAACAATGTGTGATGGTGAAGATAAATAACAAAAATGTTTATTATGTGACTTCACTGAACTAACAAGGTGATCTGTAGCAGCAGAGAAGAAAAGAATTACTATTAGTGCTATCAATACTTTAGTAGACTTTTTTAACCATTTGTTTTCCCTTTAAAAATACAACTATGTACTCAGAGTCATTCACATGCATATACAGAGATACACTTACATCTACATATACTGAGATATACATGAATTTAAAGTAAACTAAAGTGGGTGCAGAAGACAAAGACCTTTCCTTATAACTCATTCAAGATAAATAGGATCGATTGATCTGCTGATTTCTCCAAAGGTGGTTTAATGCATACAGAGCAGTGTGTATTTTTTCTCTCATTACTAAATCAGTAAATTCAGTCACACTAACCTGTGATACTGGCTAAAGATGTAAAATAAAGTTTATGATTGATGAAAATTACTTACTTATGTTCTATAATTTTAAGTATTTTGATGCCTGCCTTTATTTTTTCATTGGCTAATGGAGATGTTATCATACTTAGCTATAAATTCATAAGCCTGGTTCTTTGGGACACACTAAATGCTAATTAATGATGCACGTGTCGGTCGATGTGCGATCGGTGTGTGGTCAGTTGTGCAGTCAGTGTGTCAGTGGGTGTGTTGTCGGTTGTGCGGTCGGTGTGTCAGTGGGTATGTAGTCGATGAGTCGGTGGGTGTGTGGACGGTTGTGTGGTCGGCGTTTGGGAACCATGGACAGCTCCACACAATGAAAGGAAGCGCTAGCGCTGGGAGGCATTTTCATCGCACCGAGGATTCATTGCACTCATACAGGACGTAAAAGCTTCAAAACAAACTCAAGAGCTCAACATTAGTATCTAGTTTGATACAATGAACAGCGAGCAAGACTCCATGACAACGTTTAGACAGGAAAAAGACGTTTAAATCAGCTAACGTTAGCTAACTTTAGGCGCCGCCTGTAAGTAACATAGCGTTCATCTGTGCAGCAGCAAGCTAGTTTATTTACATCTGTTAACTCTGCCACTCCAATGCTGAGCACATTAACTACAAGATTTCTCTACTGGAAAGTTTCCTATAATACTAGCGGCCAATTTACAGTACAGAAAACTACATTACTAACGTTAACTACAGACCAGGTTAGCAGCTAACTACATTAGCTTCTTCAACAACATTTCCGTTCAGCTAACGTTAGCAGGTTAAGAAGCTAACAGCTACCTACTTTGCACTCCCACAACTTAGGACAACGCTATACGTACACCTGAAAAAAAAACACCCATGTCTGACAAGCTGAGAGAGGTAGTTGGATCTTCACTACCTGGTAAACGAGTGTAGCATCATGCGGAAGTCTGTGATGTGCAGCTGTGTCACTGCTGTGCACAGAGCTAACAGCAGCGGCGATCCTGTACGTGTACGTGGCTGTGGCGCTTTGCATTGTGGGTAAAGCCAACTTCTCATCAGCACCAAATGAAAAAAGATTCTCTCTTGTCATAATAATAATAATAATATTAATGATAATAACAATAACGATAATGATAATAATAATAATAATAATAATAATAATAATAATAATAATAATAATAATAATAATAATAATAATAATGAATATCTAATCAGGGATATTTTAACTTCTGCTCCGCACATTACAGTTAATATTAAGATAGCATTTCCTCCCCAAAAACAAATTAATACAAAAAAATGACATACTTACTATCCCCAACATTCTTCTGCAAAACGGAGTCGATTTCTCATGTATTTAGTTTTTGCACTCACTCACTCAGTTTATGGGCTCAAACTGCCTTTTTAATCTGGTCATTATTGATGTGTCTTGTCCACCAAATATAACTTTTTATTTATTTAAAAATGTTTTACAGTTCTAAATGCATGCATTTATGAAGGCTGTTTTTTTCTTCTCTGCATATTGTCTTGTGTTATTCTCTGTACTATGTCTTATTATTTCAATAAAGTTGTTTTAAAAAAAATCAGTGCAATGATGCTGTTTGCAATTTAATCGAGCTTTATAATAATAATAACAATTTGAATCACCATCATCATCATACTCATAATCACAATCATAATAATGATTCTTAAGGTAACTTATGATCTCCCAGAGCAAGTTGGGTTTGAACACAAGGGCACCTGCTGACAGACAGTAATCAAATAGTTTGGATGGTTGGCCTTGTAGATAGACCCATACCACTACAGCCCAGCGTGGGACAAAATGGTACATAATATTTATAACAGCAGAGCCCAGAGTACCTCAAAGGACACTTATGTAAGGTTGAGGAAACTAATGCCAACCACACTAGAACAGGTGTTGCTGACTTGGACTTGCTGAGGTATAACACCAACATACTCTTGTTCCTTTAGCTTCTGTGGTGCTGGGAATTGAAATAAGGAAGTAGACACCACACTTTTATTTTTATTGTATTGATTGATGTCACCTGGACTCCAGCATCTTCACTCTCCATCCATCAAAGACCACAATGGAAATAAATAAACACAACAAGATTAATAGACTGCAAATAGTCTGCTACTATATTCACTCATTTCTCTTTAACATGGACTGGGATCATTAACTTTGTGATGGATTGATTTTCACAGCATTTTGGCTCTTCTTTTATTCTCATCTCTGCTAGTTGCCCCAGTTGCTACTTTCCCACTGGAAGCCAGTAACAAATTAGCTCTATATTCCAAGCATCTGATGCTGTGAATTTTTTAATATTAAAATTAAAATAACATGAAAAATGAATAATGTGTACCGGGAGCCTGCCAAGCTTTAGCGCTCCACTCCGACCTGAAATAGGCCATTCACTGGCATCAGCATTTTCTCCTATTTTCATACATTTCCTGTTAGAATATGGAAGAAAACACAACTGTGGCTGGAGGAAATGAAAACAACAATACAGATATGGTTAGTGGCCTCATCCTTCACACATACCCATGCAATTTCCCCAGAGCCCAGGCAATGTGTCAGCCTGAAGGAACCTTCCTACTATCCTCATGGCTTTGTCAACCAGGTATTCCTCATGTTGTGGGGACATAAATCTGTTTACACATTGCCTCCCTTATGGGGACAATAAGCAAGTCCCCTTAAGGTAAATCATTAATTTTAGGGTGAAGACTTGGTTTAAAGTTAAGGTTAGTTTAGGGTTATGTTAAAGTTAAGGTAAGGGTTATGGTTAGGCATGTGCTGGTTATTGGTTAAGGTTAGGATAGGTCTCCATGAAATGACTGTAAATCAATGTAATGTCCTCTGAAGTGATGGAAACACAGCTGTGTGTGTATGTGTGTGTGAGTGTGAGAGTGAGAGACAGAGAGAGAGAGACAGAGAGAGAGAGAGAGAGAGAGAGAGAGAGAGAGAGACAGACTCGCTGAGTGAAAGTGGATGATGGATGTCCGCTGCTGTTGACAAGTTGATGAATAGCCACAGGTCTCGGCGAGTGTTTAGTGTAGAGAATGTCAGGTGTGAGGAAGGCAATGTCGCCATTCATGGTGACACAGTCTAAACAGTGGTGCAAACGCATCAGCATTCAAATACATCACCACCAAATGTCTCTTTTCCAGCATGTCATCATTATATATTTCAACTTGTAGCTCCGGAGCTCATTCTTGACAACTGTGACATGTCTAAAAATACACAATTTCTTGGGTCTCAAGCAATGTTTCAGTTTAACTGCAGAATTTTGACATAAAATATATATTTTTTATCTGTCTTGGGTGACACATGTTATTAAAACAAATGTTTAAAGTTTCATTAGTGGTCTCCAAAGGCTGCAATGTCAAACTATTGAACAGACTCTAAAAAAGTTTATCCTCAGGGTGGTGCTAAAAGGAAGGCCATGGGGTCATGAGAATCAAAAGTTTTTTTTTCCTGAGGAGAGTGTCAATATGCCCAGCAAAATCACTATGAGTCATCCTCTGGGGAACGTGAATATACAAACCAAATTTCACGCCTGTGTGTCCAGTAGTAAGCTATCTTGAAATCTTCCTCTGGGCCAGGTTGTAGGAAAAACTAATCAGACTTCACCAGCCAGCGCACATGGATTACATATATTTGTTGAGGGTCTTACTCTATCAAAATACATTATGAGAAGTGTAGGATATCTCAGCCTCTGCATCAGGTTTTGGAGTCCCCCTTTTTTTTAAAATATTGAGTTTTATTCTGGTGTCGTGCTGCAGATATGTCTCACACTCAAAAACAGAAGCAAATTTAAATAAAAAAATACATTGAAATTAGATGTTGATAAATTTCAACATGTTAAATATTTTAATACAACAAATCATGATGTCTGGTGAGTATTTAGAAAAGCACATTTAGTATATAATTTTAAACAATGTCAATGATTGGACTGTGGTGACACAAACAGGACATGATACAGCATCTTCAGCATGGGGAAAGTGAGAGTCTTGAACAGAAGTGATCATAAATAATTGACAGCAAATGCCTTGATCTAATCAACTGTACGACTAATGGCAGTTCACGTGTAAATTCATGTTGTGTACTGTGTGACTGACTGCTGCCAATCAAGATTCAATATCTAGAAAACATTGGATGGGTACCATAAAAGTCATTTCCACCAGACACACTCAAAGACTCGGAGGAGGATGGAGTATGGATTGATCCATAATTCTATCTTGCATTCATTTGCAGACATGGGAGCAGTCCATTCAAAGGCCTGTTCATTTTCCCGTGATGGTTTCACCAGTCAATCAAGGGTAAGAATTTGACATTTTTCATGGTGGATGGATTTCCAAAACCATATTTTACCAATTTCTATCAATAATACAGTGAAAGGGTTGCTCTTCTCATTGTTCAATGACAGCTCCATTAAATTGCACAGAGAGTAAACATATGGATCTTTCAGCAGGGGATGCAAATGATTTTGATTACTGCCTCATGAAAAACGAGCTAAAGAAAATCTTTATCTCTCACAAGCAGATACTTAAAGGTCTATTTATTTTTCTGGCTGCCTGTATGTGGACCAATTTGTCCGAGAGTCAGCATATTGAATACTGCAAAAACAACCAGATGAGACTAAAGAATGTACAGAAAAGATCGATAAAATCATCAAGAGAAAGTTTCTTTTTTAAAAGATGCATCTGATAAACGAGGGGTCGGGTAGGATGGTAGAAAAAAAATGAGCATGAACAACATAATGATGACACAAACAAGCAGAGGTGAGGTAGAGGACAGACAGGTGGAGAAAAGCAGAATGCAAATTGACATCAAGCAGATAAAATCCTGAACAGCCCCAAACACAATTATCCATGATGGTAAAATGGCTTCTATGAAGGGTACTTGAATCCAAGCAGACCTTGACTTTGCATTAACAACCCTATGCCCTCCATTTCTTATGCTTATTGTCCAAAGGTTAAAAACCTTGGCTACCCTCCTCCAAGAAAACACACAAAAAAGTAATGAAGCAACACTCCCAGACATGAAAAAGTACTACATCCCTTTAAAAGTCTTCTCAGGTGAAATTGGGATTGAGAGGGCATTCCTGCCTGTGCTCACAGGCATTAATCAGCCTGCTATGGCTCAACACCGCATGCATCGCAACAACACCACTTTATCTAAGCAGACCTGTAGACTGCAAACACTGAAGACAAGAAACTTCAGTCTCAAAGTCACTCCTCAGCTTAGACTGAGTCATGTGGACTAAATTCCCCACAGGTTTCCCAGGACCTTGATCCTAAACGTAATGATTCATGATACTTAACAGGCTTGTCAGTCTGGGAATGCTCAAGTTGGAGATGTGAAGCTAAGAGTTTCACTGACGTTACAGTGAGCAGTGTCAATTTTAGGCCCAGTGCCATTTTCCAGCCATTTCTCATAATAAAGCCATCAGTGTCAGATCTGCTGAGTGCAGCTTGTTGTCCATTTGTTTCCTTTCTCAGATGCACAACGGAGAAAAATGTCAAAATAAACCTGCACAAAAATTGCTCTTACCAGGACTGTCCATCAGCCCAGTGACCCAACAAGGTCAACTTCTATTTATTTCATTGTGCCTACTATTGAGCCGGGTGCTGCTGGTGTAATAATACAATCACTTGGAACACGTTCTCACGGTCTGAAGCTTCCTCAATGCTGCATCAGTGAACAAATGATCATGTATGTGTTACAGGAAGAGTATCATTATTCAGAATAGCACAAAGATTGAGTGACATAAGCAGTGAACACCGCTCATTAAAGTAATGATGGTAGTGAGATCGATGAGCGGTGGTGGAGATAACAATAATAATGTTGAAAATCTTTCATTATTCCTTTTTTCTAGTGTTGGTTAATTACTAATATAATCTCTTTTACTATTGTTGTTTACCATGTTCACTGTCTTACTTTGGCATGTTAGCATTAGTACATTTGCACCAAACACACAAGCACAGCTGAGGCTGATGGGAATGTCATTAGTTTTGCAGGTTTTTGATCATAAACCAAGAATTGGACAAATTAAAATTTTCACCTAATGATGACACTAGATCCCAAAATGATTACAATTCTTCCTATGGGGAAGATGAATGTCTGTACCAAATTTCATGGCAATCCATCCACCAGATGTTGAGATATTTCACTGAAAACTAAAAATCTGATCCTCATGGTGGCGCTATAGGTAAAGTCAGAGGGTCACAATAGTCATTAGGACACACTGTCTGGGAAACATGAGTAACTGTACAAATGTTTGTGTCAATCCATCAAGTAGATGAGGAGGTATTTTAGATATATTTTACAGGATAAGGGAAAATTTCACCTGCTGGTGCTGCTGGATGAAAAGTCACCAAAATCTGTAGGGACCATGAATGTCTGTACAAAACATCATGGCAATCCAGTAGGTGTTGACTTATTTTAGTCTGGACCAAAGTGGTGGACTGACTGACTGACATTGCCATCTGTTGGTTGTAGAATAACACAAAGACAGTAGAGATTTCAACACTGGATTAAAACAACGGGTGAAAAATGTTTTGGAAAGGTTTTGACTTTATTTGTTTTTCATCTCACAAGGTCCTTAGTGTAAGGGGCAAAACTGTACATATGGCTGGGCACAGAAAATCAACAGAGGCAACAATGACTTCTTGGCATAAGTGTGACAAATTCCCACACAACATGGATACCTTTGGGATAAGATAGAGGTGGTCCTTCTATAATTCAACATACGTGTGATGTCTGCGGAGGCTCCCAAAGAAAACAAATGGACAAAGTAAACAATGATAATTGTTTCCCCTTGAGAGGAGACTGAACACCTAATTACAGCGATATGTCAACACCTAACTGTATAAAGCGCTCTTCCAAAATGCTCTTGCATACCATGAAATAGTCACATTGAACACTCAACACAAAAAACAGTGTTTGGTGCCAGCCAGAACATTTGAGACAGTTTCACATGGAACGAGTCCATTAAGAATCACAATGTTTATGTTTGACAAGAAATGGTTCAGTAACATCTACTGACAGTACATCTTATTCAATACATGTTGTCATGATACAGCACAGAAAAAGGATCATTCATTTTTGATTTTCCTTGGGATACAAATGTAAACAATATTTAATTTGGTGACCTATGGGCTCAAAATTATTCAACTGGAATGCAAAATTACAAACAAACTAGTTCCCTTTAATTGTGTTTCGCTATCCCTGAGAACCTTTTTTATAATGAAAGAAACCAAAGTCTTGAATAATAAAACACAAGTTCAGCTACAGATAAGCCTTTAAATATTTATAGCGGCCAAAGCGTGGGAGTTGAAAACACATAGCATTAAGAAAAGTGCCACAAAGGTAAAGATAATGACCCCGAATTGATGATGGTGTTACACTGTGAGAAGCGGGAGGGAGACTGGAGTCTTCGCTTACTTAATACATAATTACTCCTTGGATGTACTGCGAAGTCCTCCTTTAATTATGATGGAAGACATGGGAGAGCACTGTCCAGTCTAACACAAGCCAAGCAATTCCAGACCAAGGCATGACACATTGAGGCAAAACTGGCCAGAGTGCTGTCATTTTTGCTCTTGCAGAAACACATTGCCATAAAACAAACTGGGGACCCTTAAATCAACACCCTGAATGTCCAACCAGTATAGACCAGTGGTCTGAATTATTCCAGCGTTTCCCTGAACAATGAGTGAATACAGAGAAGACTGTGAACTATGGTGTTGAATTTGTGATCACATCAGTGGACAGGGGCAAGATTCATGTTGCGGACATTTTATTATCAACATGCAATATTTAGCAACCATACTAGAGCGTCTCCCATGCTTATGTAAATGAGCCCTTCCCTCATCCAAACATGGATGAAATCTCATTTTGAATGAACAACAGTGGAGGTAAAAGAGGTAAAACTACAGCTGTGAATGTTGTTAATATTTGGAAATGTATGAAGCATAGAAATATCAAGGGCTATGCGTAGTAATATTTGGCATTTCATCTTTTTTTTTTTTTTCTTCTCCTTTGCTTGCTCTGGTTCGTGACTTGAGGAAATTGCAAGGGCACCAGGCCTCTCATTCCCTTCCCTTCATCACTATACTTCTGCAATTCCAGCTATTTTTTATTTTTAAGGCCACAGTTTTAAGCAAAACAAAATGAAAACAAAAAAACAAAGTATTTTCTAAAAGCAAATTTAATCATGGTGGCCCAGAATCATGCAGAATATTGACCATTTGGCCATAATTTCACTTCCTCTACATTGCTACAGTACCTCATTAACTACAGTAGCACTTCACATTTTACTAGCTTTGGGATTTTTCAGATGTCACTGTTAATTACAGTTATCTTCTAATGGATCTGAGAGGATAACAAAGCAATATTCTGGATGGCTCTGGACTGGAGACATGAAGGTTCTGTACAAAAATACGGGAACCAACAGGTGTATCAACATTAGTCTCTTCTGGAGACACAGCAGGGTTGATGGGACTGGATTAGGACCCCTATAGAGTGACAGACAGTGCAGCCTCCACCTTTAACCAAGGATTCCCACCACCACCACCCCCCACCATGGGTGCAGACCCCCACAGGGCTAAGCAGGGGTCAGTATTGCATAGATACAGTATAGGGTGTAGCTTTTCACATATGCAGTCACAGTGTTTGGGCAAAAAAAAAAGGAAGAAGTTTTTTTGTTTGTGTATTTTCTGCCCATCAGAATATCCATGAAAAAAGAAGTCTCAAGTGGTCGGTCTGACTGTAGGTACTCTGTTGGTATTATTACAAACGTGATCACCATGGTATAAAAAATAGCCTTTCACTGAGGTCATCAAGTCTCCCATGTCAGTGCTGATAGGGCCCTTGCCAGGGTCAAGGGTCACAGTGCAATGACAAACTGCGCAGTGCACGCCGCCCTCAGAGCTCCTCCTTCTTCTTGACAACCTTTTCCTGATCACGTCCTCTTAGGCTGCGCATGAAGCCAGTGAAGCCCACCTCCTGTGGGTGAGGGACAGTTAGAGTGACAACGGCTCAGTTTTTAGTGATGACTTAAAAGCTTTAAGTATTATTTTAGTCTTGAAATTCCCTTTTTAAAAATCACAGTCTTGTCACTAAACATTAGCTCAACTTGGCCTGACAGCACTGAGATAAGAGAAGTAAACACAGACTCCAGATATTATTGCCAAGTTCAAAGTCAATTTGCTGAAACCCTATCCAAAATATTAAACCCTATCCAAAAAGTGCTTGCATTATTCTTTGCTGTCAATTGTCTCATACTCTACTTAAGGTTGAACTGAGCTGTGTGCATGACTATGGCCCTTGAGAATCCTTTCACAAATACATAAAGGATTCAATAAACTCAATATTTCTTTCAACTTGAGGTGATCTGTACACAAAAAAAGGGTGTAAAACAGTGCCAACAACAGCCACCCTCTATGACCTAACAATATCCAGCATTACTTCTGAAATGCAAAATAAATGAGTCATAGTGATAACTGTTCAAACATTTTTCTACAGTGAGTGAAAATCAACATTGAGAAGCAGTATTTCCAAACCACAGTGACCCATTTTAGGGAGTAAACCAGATATTTAATCTTTCAAAGTGGCCAAATTAGCATTCTCCTCAAGCATTGAACTCTGTGGTGTTGTTAAGGGAGCTTATGCACAGAGCTCATGCGTGCCATACTATTACTTAATAGGTTTAATCACTTATGAGGTTATAACAGCTTACTTCTGTGCCAAAGTAAAGGAGGGGATTCTCTTTACATGTTGTGCGTGCAAACAACAAGTGACATAAATGAGTATGAGAGTAGGTGTACAACTTACCCCACGATCTCCATTGTATTTTTCCACAAACTTGCCATAGTTGTAGTAGTTAAATGTTGGGTATCCCTCCACCCCTTCCTGCTTACAAAGCTCATGGTTCTGTCCTCTTGTACAGTCCACAGCAGCATAGACGATCTGGAGAAGAAGAGAGCAATCACCGTCAGTGTATACAAAGTATAATACAACACAGAGCTAGGAATTTCACTTGTGGAAAGGTTACACAATGAAAACGTGAAAACTGTGTATTTTTTTTTTTTTTTACATGTGTTCTGCTCCTCTCCACTGATAATAAAAACAATGCTAAAGATGATTCATTTTAATGTAGGTTCTTGTTTTCCCTTCCTTTGGGCATTAAAGCTGGCGAGATCTGCAACGTCTTTCGCCTCCGAAAACATTCTGGAGTTTATATGAACTATTATTTGGCTTCATATTCTCTCATTATATTTATTTCCCCAGTTTTATTGCTCTATAATAATGATTTTAATTCACACCTGACATTTTTATTGTTTTGGTTCAATTAGTTATTGTTTCTGTGTCTCTTAAGCACTCACTATATATTCAGAGCAAGAAAACTTTATTATAATTGTAGATCAATACTAAAAAAATAAACATGCTGAATATTACAAGAGAACGTAGTAGAGGAGTCCATTTTTCAACAACTGTAAAAGGGGCATTTACGACAAGTGCTTAGAGATTTTTAGCTGCTCTGGAGATGAGCAGGCTCAGCACATTCTCGTCATCCAAATTTAGACCTCTAATTTCCCTTTCCAGGTTACAAGAAATGACATGATACATTGCTCTTCACTTCAACTGTCTGGAGTGGGTGGTGGAGAAAAAAAAAAATCCCACAACAATCACTCCTACATAAAAACAACATGGGAGATTTATGTTGCGAGGCTGTTTCATCGATTAGAGACAAGCCGCCCCAATGAGGCGTATATGCCGCCTCGCTGATACATGGCTCGCTCAGCGTGTCCTTTTGGACAGCTGAAATGTCACCCTCTTTCATGGTACTGAGTGCTGCACATTGAACTTGTCACCATCAAATAAACACTCCCCGTCCATCTGTCTGCTCGAGATGTATGTGGAAATGACAGATCTGCTGCAGGAGGGAAAACATATTGGACACTTTTCCTACGCATCCTACCGTGACGTGATGATCAAAACTTGTTCTAATTACAGTACAAAATACAAGTGCCTCTAGTTTTTTTATTATGCAAATACAAATACTCAAATGTGAGAATCTGCATGAGGGCTGACATATTTTGAGAGGAGTACACTGTTGTTGAGTGTTGGCTCCATCTGCATCAGCAGCACAGACATCTGCTAACACAAAGCAACAACAGGGAAGGAAATAGCCTATAAAGGGATATCACTCATCTATGGTCTGTTGATCAGGTGTCTCAAACTAGGCCTCCATGTGCTCCAGCAAAAAGATGTTTTAACGGACTTGCGACAAGCTGTGTGTATTCAACAGTACTGAAGAGTTCACTTCTAAAAAAGAAGGATAGTCAACAGAAATTTAGCTGACAACACTGTGTAAAATCCTCCTACTCCTTCATGTACCTTGGCAGTTCACCAACATATACTCTTTACAATTTGAAATCCTTTTTATATTTGACCACTGAGTTAGGACAGTGTGAGATACACACTGAGTACTTTAAGCAGCAGCGACAACAGAAGTAGCAACGAGCGACTCCATTCGACTGCTCATCCTTGTGAATAATTAATCAGAGTTGCTGTGAATTGACAGGAGAAAATAAAGTCGTAGAGTTGTTGTTTTCCAAGGGTCTGCAGCCAATTCCGCTATTGATCTATCTTCAAGTGACAGAGGACCCCACATCATGTAATTGATCCGACTGCAAAATTTGTGAGGAGCAGCATATTACCAGTTGGCCTGGTCTCAATCCTTTATAATGAAACACAGAGCGGTAATCAAACTCAGAACCAGCTCTGTTCTCACAACAAACTTCCTCTACTTTAAAATACTGAACACGGATGCCAAAAAGTAGTCTGCAAGATAAAGGACTACTTTAATTGTATCAGCTATATTAAAGACAGACTATGTAACGTCCATAGTTACATAACATATTCTTCCATTTATTTTATATGTTCAATTATTCCTGTATCTTAACTCATGTAAGGTGCCATACCTGCCTATTGTGTTCAATTAACACACAGGAAAGAGCACAGTGAATTAACATGGCAGGTCACTGATGCAAGGAACTCAACACTAGTGGATACCTTCAAAAGAAATGAGAAATTTCCAGTTGAAAAAATAATCACATCTTTTCGCCTCTCATGCTACTCTACTTTATTGGTGAAGGCTGTTGGGGCTGTATGCTGCATGACAGGAAAGCCTGCAGACACTATTCAGGGCAAAAAAACTTTGTTGTTCAGGCAAAAAGAAATGAATCTAGATTTACAGTGATTAATATTACTAAAATATGCTGGAATTAAACAGTAAACATACGATTGTAAAGCACACTGCCCTTTCCAGCAAGGACACATATCGGGTATCTGTAAGAGACACTAGAAAGTATCTTTAGTAGAGCTACAATACAGGGATTTGCATAGAATTTTTCTTATACTTCCATTATTATGGTATATTAAAAATAGTCAATCCAACAGTTTAGTAATTTATTTGGAGGTCAAAACAAAAGCAAGTACAATACTCAAAACCATGAAACTAAGATCTAAATTGTAATGAACTGAAATTATGATTTCACACATTATGGGATTATTTTGAACTGTAAACCAATAGAATACAAGTTAAGAAGCAAGAAACTCTTTGTTGTGTTTACACCTACTTGAAAAATGAGGTCACATTAAACATTCATGGTTTTCCAGCAAGTTAAAGCTAAAGGAAGAGTGTGATATGTATAGAACTAACGTAATCACAGTATATTTCTGTTCAGTGCATGAACTGTAGAGGTGAAGCAGCTGCACCAGTAGTGAGCCATTTTCCTTAGGCAGGTCTGTGATAAAACAGTGTTCTCATTAGTGACATCAGACATTTTTGGGAAAACAAGCAGTTCAAGCCATTCTGAACCTTTAATGCTGCTATTGATTGGAATTTGGGGAAATGACAAACAGCTTAAAACAAACCCTGTACACAGCTCCCCTGCCGTCATAAAGCACTGAATGAGGCGTTTTAATTGTTTGCGTCTTCAAAGCCGAAGCTAAGCTTGTGTTTGTCTTTGGTAAATGAGGCAAGGGCAGCTAATAGACTGTGATCAACACTGGCCTGGTACAATACACTGGGGCTCAGCTTTATAAATAGAAGTAAACACATGCCCAGTTCTCAGATTTACTCCTGTTCAAACGCAACTTCACACCTCCACTGGCCACTGGAGGGACGGCGAGAGGAAAGAGATCTTAAACTTCTGCATTTATATAACCTTCAGAAATAGGAAGGTCCCCTGGTATGGCAGCTTGTGGAGATTCAGATCCAAGCACCGCAGGTGTATAGTGAAAAGGTGCCAAAGTGCCTTAAGCTGTTGTGGCCACTAGATACTGAATTGCAAAAAAAAAACCCATCTCTGACTGTTCTGAAAGTCCTAACTTCTCTCCTAAAATACAAAGTCAATATTTTTTTTCAATCAGGTGGTTTCAATACAGTAGACTGTGTTTCTTAGTGGTCATTTTGAGAAACATTGTTCCAGCTTATGCTTATGTTTGCTTGACTGACCAGTGTCTCACAGCCTTTGACATACAAACATTTTTTACAGTTTATGTTCCAACTTTTATTTCTTCCTGTGCTGCAAAGACAACATATCTGAGTCAGTTATATTTTGGCTGTTACTGTTATTTTACTGTTGATTATGTATATCATTGTTTACTTTGAGATTGAAAGAACCAACAAAAAGATATATACCAGTTCCTGAGGTTGCAGTTGAAGGGCAGTACTTGAAGACTTGTACATAAACACTTTGAGCTCATCTCTTGAGGTTTAATGTTGTTGAAGAATGTTACAAAGGATTGCCTCATAAAAAGTTGTTAAGGACACGTCACTGTTTCACACCATCTGACAATGATTTTGAAAAATTCCAAATGGATGACAGAGCCTCTACAGCCTGAGCACCACTGAAACAATGTGAGGTTAACATTAAGCATCACAATGCCGCTTTACAATCAAACCATTTGATGTATTTTTGGCTGGACAGCAACATAAACAGGGAAGTCCATGACTGACTGACTGAGTGATGAAGTTACACCACTGGTTGGCCGAATGCTGCCACTTCCTGTGTCCATTTCAAATTAAAAGCCCTCATTTTCAAATTAAAAGCCCTGTCAGTGAGTGTCAGTTTGAGATGATAAATCGTAGCAACAAGTAATGCCAGACACGCGCCTACATTTTTTCAGAGTGTGTGTGTATGTGTGAGTCACACAGTTGAAGAGGTTTGGAAATACTGAGCCGTGCAGTCAGAGGGTATTACTATTTACAGGGAAGAGCGGGAGTGGGAGTGTGCTGGGACATGAGTCCGGAGGGAAAAGGAATGAGAGGGAGTAGAGATGATGGAGAATGAAGATGAACATGTCTTGTTGTGACTGTTTGAACCTTCAATGACCCCAAAGGCCTGTGCGTGCTGAAGATTTGATAAGATGGGTGGTTTTTAGCTATGTGGTCAAATTTCTAACTGACATATGCAGACAAATATTAGAAATGAGGATGAAGTTTTTAAGTTACTGCTGCTTTAAGATTTTACATTTTGACTATACATAATGTGGCTGCAGTCATGTTTGCTCATTTCAGAAAAGCTGCTTATTGTATAAAACATATATGATGAGTATAAGTTAAAAAAAACAAAAAAACGTGCAGCAAATAATAGATAAAACAGTGAGTATACAGAAACCTGGTTTCTGTAATTGGGGTAGGGAATAAGTAGATTGCTCCTGGAGAATGCAGATTTCTCCACCATGTATACATGTAACTGTGTTTCTTAAACAGCTTTTTACATGTGAGCATATGCATAACAATAGACTGCAGACAGGGAAAGCACAGCACAGAGTGGCTGGATGAAAGGAGAGATCATTACATGTTGCGACGCCTCCTTGTACTTAAAACAACTCCATCAATTTTTGACTAAAACTGAAACTAAAATAAAGTAGCCTGTCGGAATCTAAATAAACCATTTTCCTCTGTTGAACATTCGACTGTTAAATTCAGACACTTTTGCGCTGTGAGGGAAAGCTCCACTCCGTCTGCTTGCCTGTCTCTCTCTCACTGCGCTGTCAGTCTGCTCTGACACACACACACACACAACAAAAAAAGTCAGGAAACAGTGTCTTCTATCACTATTACAGTTAAAGTCTGGGGGTAGGAGAGAAATCTGGTTACTGATCTGCTGCATGTATATACAGATTTACAGTAACCAGGCTACTACAGTGCATGTAAAAGCGTTCCCCAATTACCCACGTAACCTAAATGCAGCATCTTTGAAATCCTCTCCTCATATTGGGGTTGCCAGTTTAAGCTAGAGATGCACCGATCCAACTTTTTCAGTCCTGATACTAATACCTGGGCTTTGGCTATTGGCCGATACTGAGTGCCAATCTGACACCAGTGTTTAATTAGTAAGTGGTATGCCTCAGTGTGTGGACTTGGATCATTCTTTTATGTGTAAGGCAACATCAGGCTTGACTTAAACATTGCTTTCCTAACTTTGTAAAACAAAATGTAACAAATAACTACATAGATATGAATTTACTGAATTCTTATTTATTATTAAAATAATGACTAATTGTGCACCAGCAACTTGGTAAAGAATCTTCAAAATGATCAGGAATTACAATACATGTGTAAACCTTTTAAATGCAGCAACAAATTGGTCAGGAAATAAAATTCCAGTATAAAACAATACAACTGCATCAAATGAGAACAAAATGTAAACATTACATCACAATTAAGTCGCAAACTAGTGCAAACAAACTTGATAAATTAAATCACAATTCACACAAGTAGTATAAACAAGTAACTTAGTAAAAAAAAGCCGTAGAACTTGTTGGCATATCAAGCATGAAATGGCTGGGTCTACCGGCGTGCTGCTGATGCATGATGTAGTATGCACACGTAGACTTAATTAAAGAATTAAATTGAATAGATTGGCCCTATTATCACCGATAACTGATGCAGCTATTTGAGTCAGTATCTGATATCAATATTGGATCGGCGCATCCCTAGTTTAAGCACTGTTGTAACTGCAAACCCTAGCAAATTTTTGGATGCATTATGTCTGGCTGTCTAGCTAAGAAATAAATAAGTTAAGAAGACAGTTTAGAGTTGTTTCCTCCTGCTTCCAGTCTTTGTGCTAAGCTAGGCTAAACATGTTCTTTGTTCTGGACACAGAGGTGACTAACTGTTGATATGATGGCATTTTCTAAAATTGTTGAATTGTTACTTTGAGTGTTAGCGTGAGCTTGAAGGATCCCTGCAGCACCATTACAGCTTGGTATGAAAATATGTATGTACTTGTGCTGTATATGTGAAGAGGAAACACTTACCTTGCGGTCCTCTTTGAATAGCTCTGCTGCAGTGGTGAAGTGGGGGACAGCGTTTTTACAGTGTGGACACCCTGAAATAGGAGAATACACAGATGGAACATTATTACAGCTTATCAGGAAGAACACACTTACACCACGGCATCTAGCTTCAAATCCTAAACAGCATCTCACACAGATTCTAATGACACATAAACACGACACATATTACCTGTATGCACACATCACAAATACAAACAAAATCACTTCCGTACATCATTTACTCAATCTCAAACATGTTGATAAAGCATGCGGCCCTATGGAACATTATAACCCTATTAAACCCTGCAGTTACTTAAAGGTTTATTCCACATTAGAGATGGTTCACTTGTATGTTATGAAAAACTATAAATCTCTTTATTGCTGTCATAAACACAACCTCCCTGGCTCTCTCTGCTCCAGCAGGCATATGTATACAGTATGTCAATACGTGCACAAATGCACCACTAGGTACCACAACCACACATCACATTTCCAGTGGGCAATTTCACTTCTAGCAGGTGGAGGCAAAAAGATCGAACTAAGTAATAAGAACTGACAGGCTTGTGTGACTTATAATTTGTGAGGGTAAATATTTTTTTTGATTCTAGATACATCTTGCTACGTAGGGACGGATGTGTTTTTGCGCTACACTTGCAATCAAACAACAATCAATGTACTGACATCTTTTTCCTTTGAATTTCGGTTGAACTTCGACTTTCTGAAGGCACTTCTCTGTTGTTTTGATTTTTCCTGCTCATGTCAAGCACCCAGTTCCTCTTCTATTTATTACAATAAATCTGTTGTTGCTGCTTTTGAAATGGGACAGGTGAAAAAAAGGCAGCATCAACTTTTGACTTTGAAAAAAAGCAAGCAGGCAGAGGGTGGCTGGATGAAAGCTTTCATGTATGCATGTAGGATTAAATCAGCAGTGTCAGCCTGTGAAAAAGAGTTGCAAAATTAACAATACCTTTCGATGTAGTTTACTGCTTTAATTTGTTTAAGGGAGCATATTTTTCTCTGTGACAGTTTGTCCATAAGTTTACTAATGCTGATACTGAGTATATGGACACCTGAACATCACACCCATATGTTATTGCTGAACATCTTATTCTAAAACTATTTACATAATCTGCTCCTCTAATAATAATAATAATAATAATACACTTAAATTTTTACTGCACTTTTCATTCATAGTGAAACTCAAAGTGCTACAGTATTAATAACATATAACACACAACAAAATAAATAGTAACAAGAGTTAAGATGAAAAAGCCTTCTTGAATAGAAAGGTTTTTAGGCATTTTAAAAGAGACTAGGGTCTGTGCTGCCCTCAGATGGTTAGGAAGGCTATTCCATAAGCAAGGTGCAGAGCAGAAGGGTCGATCCCCCATGGTACGGAGCTTAGTACTGGGGGCCCGGAGGAGCAAGCTGCTGGCAGATCTGAGGGTGCAGGTGGAGATTTGTGGTATGATCAGTTTCTGTAGGTAGGGAGGCACATGTCCATTGATGGATTTCTATGCGAATAGCAGAACTTTGTAGTCAATCCTGAGGGAGACAGGGAGACAGGGAGCCAGTGCAATGAAAACAGAATTGGTGTTATGTGCTCATGTTTTCACACTCTCATCAGGATCCTGGCAGCGCTGCTCTGAATGTACTGGTTTAGAGAGAACAGAGTTTAGAGATGTTTATGAGATGGTAGAAAGAGGTTTTAGATGTCCTATACGGTCATGAGAAGTCAGCTGAGGGTCAAACCAAACACCCACATTAGTGACTGAGGAGGAAAGGGGGATGTCCTGGCTGTCAAAGGTGAGATAAGGTATGAGATGACTGAATCTGGTGTGGAGTGCCAATAAGGAGAGTTTCAGTTTTACTGCTGTGTAACTGGAGGAAATTTGTGCTCATCTTTTATCTTTATCTCTTTATCATCTTTATTTCCTTAAGACACGTGCTGAGGTGTGACATGGCAGCAGGAGTGCTTGGGCAGTTCTGATGTACAGCTGGGTATCATCAGCATAGCAATGAAAATACATCCCATGTCTGCTGTTGACACATCCAAGGGGGAGCATGTAGAGGATAAACAGGATGGAGCTGAGAATTGATCCTTGCGGAACACCACAGGTGACAGAAAGCGATCTAGACCTGCATCCTACCGGTGAGACATACTCAGTCCTACCGGAAACGAAGGACTGAAACTGCTTAAATGCAGAATCTGATGATGCAATGGTGGTGTGGAGGCGCTCTAAGAGGATAGTGTGATACACAGTGTCAAATGCAGTGCTCAGGTCAAGGAGAATCAGGAGAGAAGGGGACCTGCATCAGCTGTCATCAGCAAGTCATTCGCAACCCTGAGCAGAGCTGTTTCAGTGCTGTGTGCTGAAGGAAAATATGACTGAAATTTTTCAAATAGGTTGTTGTGTTTAAGGTGGTCCTGAAGCTCAGAATTAACCACCTTCTCCACAACCTTAGACAGGAAAGGGGGGTTGGAGATAGGTCTGCAGCTGGCAAGAACCTCTGGGTCCAGGGTGGGCTTCTTGCAGATGACTGCAACTTTAAGGGAAGATGGAACACTACCGGTTTGAAGGGAGAGTTTGACAGCTTGGGTGATCAGAGGGCTGAGAAAGGGGATGAAAGGGGATTTGAGCAGAGCTGTGGGAATGGGGTCCAGGGCACAAGTATAGGGTTTCATCTTCCTGAGGATTTCCTCAATGTGGCTCTGCCTGACGCCAGTATAAATGGAGTAGAGATAGCAAGCTCCCAGACAGAGGGTTGATGACAGGAGGAGGCTGAGAATAAGAGCTGGATATTAGAGAGCAGATGTTGTTGACCTTGACTCTGAAAAAGTCAATGAAGCTGTTACATTGCTCCTCTGTAGCCTCAACTGGGGAAGATGATTGTGGCTTCAGGAGATGATTTATAGTGGTAAAAGATTCATAAGGTTGCCAGGATTGTTATTAGTTAGGTTGGAGTAGAACTGTGACCGAGCATCTTTAAGGAACTTTGAGTAAGTCCTTTGATGTTCATGGAAGGCCAGTCCATGGACAGCAAGCCCAGAGCGTCTGAACTGTTGTCCAGGTCACTTTCAGCTGTTTTAATCTTCCACAGGTCACGAGTGAACCAGGGAGCAGAGCACAAAAAATTGACCTCACGTGTCTTGACAGGGCATGAAGATCAAAGACACTGCTCAGAGATGTATTATAGAGTGCCACTAGTTCATCCACTGATGCAGAAGCTAGACAGGTGATGTGCTGGAGGTACATGGTCATGATGGCTGGGTCAATGCAGCACTTGACAACCCCTCCTGTCACTGCAAAATGACAGGAGGGGTTGTCAACATGTATACTCATATCACCAACAATGACAATGTTGGTTGACATGGAGCAGAGTGAGGTGAGGAGGTTTTGTATCTCAGGGAGGAAAGATAAGTTTGGTTTGGGGAGATGGTAGATGAGAAGTACCATCATCGAGTATGGAGGTTTACATTTTAGAGCAAGGCATTCAATCGAAGAAAGATCTGGCATAGGCAGGGGAAATTTCAATTCGGCCTGGTGTACGATTGCTAAATCACCACCGTGGCCAGAGCTGTGGGCTTTTTCCAAATAACTATAGCCAGGAGGGCAGGCCTCATTAAGCACAGAGTAGTCCCCTGGTTTGTGCCAGGTTTCTGTTAGGAACATGACATCAAGCCACTTGTCCAAGATGTGGTCAAGTATGAGGAGGGATTTATTGGTGAGAGATTGAGTATTAAATAGTTCCATGGTAGCAGGAAACAGAGCTAAGGTTGGAAGTCTCTGCAAACTGCGCAGTACACTGTGATCCACTCCATATTTTGTGTCTCGCCTGGTGTAAGGTAGTCTTGCAATTTTCCAAAGATGGTGCCCAAGTTTGTTTTGCTTCCATATTCCACATTGGTACCAAGGCACAAGCCTCTATGGATGTAAAGTTTCTTAAAATCCCAAACTCTTGGCAGTGGGTTAAAAACCCCATGTCGAGTGTAATTAGAAAGCTGCGTAAACACCGTAGCTGTGTGGTGGTGTAGGACAAAATAATTAAAGCAGTTGTGTTGTTTGGGCAGAATGGCGGTGTTGATAAAAGCCACAGTCACAGTCACACAGTGGAGATCATTACAGCAAAAATGAAGGGAGCTCCAGTTGAAGAAAAAACCCAGTCCATCAGTGATAGTGCAGCTATTGGTGATTTCCACACTGATAGAGTGTGCAGGGGAGCCGAACATGGCTTTGTGGCACACCTGAGCTGGCAAGCTGGAGGAAAAGACAGCCTCTGGAAAAGACAACCTCTGGAGAAAAGGGATCCCAATAGAGCAGGTAGGAAAAACTTCATGTTGAATAATCCAAAAATCCACAAATCCCAGTAGAAAAGATAGGCAGTGCTTTGCTTTATTTACTCCAAAGTCCACCACTTCAATAGAACATATTCCAACTCAAAGGCGATGAAAACATGCAGACAGAAAACAGAAAAATTAAAAAAGCTCAAATAAAATGCAGGAAGGCCACGTTAATTACACAAACAGTGAAGTAGCCTCTCTTCCACTGCAACACAAGCACAAAAAAGACCAAACAGAATCTACTTTTCTGGTTTCAGTCTTTCCATCAGATGTTGGAACCTGGCTTCAGGAATTTGCATCAAGCATCAAGATGTCCCTTAATTGGATATTCAGTATAGAGTGGTAAAGTGAACTTGCTCTTACTCAGATTCAAGCCATATTGCCTAGAAATCATAGTATGCTACATCCTATCTCTTAAATTTGCTCAAAATGCACAAAGACATAATATATTCCCATTGTTGACATTGGCTATTCTAACCAGGCTCTCAAGAGTTGTTACCACTAAGTTTGCAACCACCAAGTTACGTTTACATTTAGTTGTACTCACAAAAACATATTGCATGTATCCTTAAGGTCTAACAAAAGTGTTGAATGTATTTTCAAAATGGATTTTTTAAAAGTATTTTAAATCCTGCATTATCTACATCCATGTTCACTAACTTGCAGCCTTCTCCTTCACAGCCTTTGCTGTGGGAACCATTGGCAGGACTTCGTATCACATCATCCACATGCACATACATATGTGTACGAAACATACAAAATAGCTCCATAGCACTACTAGAGGTCAGAAACCACATGGGTTACCATTATCATTACCACACATTACCTACTGTAAATGGATTTTACAGGCTACAAGAGCACTGACTGATGGTGGTCATTGATATAATTAAGTATTTTTACTGTTGCATGTATGCCCAAAAGCATCCACACACACACACACACACACACACACACACACACACACACACACACACACACACACACACACACACACACACACACACACACACACACACACACACGTATACCTCCCTTCAACTTAATTATACATCAACTCTGCAATCGTCCATTTACTTCCTTTTCAGAGCTGCCTCTCTAAGCCAGTATTCACCCACTACTCAAAAAAACAATTTCCTGCAGAAGTAGCTTTTAGCTGCAACATTAAATGGCCATTAAACCTTTAAAGGTTCTGTCACAATCCTGAAACTAATGTAGGCTATCAAAAAACATGGCAGGTGTGTAAGTTTTTTTTTTTTTTTTTTAAGAGAACAGAGTGACCAGGCAGGTCACTGTGACGGCTGAAAGACTGGATGTGACTGGAGGAAGAACAGATAAATGAACAAAGGGCACGGGGCGTCACACTGCATCCTACGTGCAGGAACATTCCACATCTCACAGACCTCCTGTTATCCAAGTGGCTTAAAAGCAGCTAAAAGGCACGTCTGCTGTTGATAATGAGACGTGCCTCTCTCATGTCTTTCCTCTATCCGCACAGACATTTTCACAGAGAGACTGTGAGGTAGAGGGAAAAGCAGAGAGATGAATACAAAGAGACTGTCTTTTCACCATCACTCACTGACAAAAATGTGCCAACTGGAGAATAAAGCAAAGCAATTTAATACAACTTAACATAAATGCACTAGAATGATTTGCTTGGAACTGAGCATTACTTAACACTATTTAAAGGGGACCTATTATACTTTTCCTTATTTTCAGTCATATATATAATGTTACAATGTTGGATGTTTCATGTTAAAAGTGGACCATGTGTCAAATAATGAGGTAAACGTATGTAGAAGTGATCCCTGTGAGCAAAAAGCACCGGCTTTAGACTGCTCTGAAAACTCAGTTTCCAATGTTTTTTTCTACTTTCAGCCCAAGCTGACGTCGGCTTGTGATGAATTTCTTTATATGGTCATCTGCTCCACGCACACCGCACAAGTTCACTGCGTTGCTTTGCTAACATTATGGCACTTTTCCATTGTTGTGGGGGTAGTCATGCCAAGCCATGACTCCATTATGTAGCACAGCAAAGTAAAATAAATTGTTTACTTGTTAGAGGTGTGCTGGTCTTCTGCAGCTCTTCATCAAACATCATCATCACTGTTGCTGTTTCTGCTTATATTCCTCCCTGCATTATTTCTAACTGATCTGCTGAACAAAGAGCTCCAAATATCTTCATATGTTGTTGTTTTGACCAGTTTTTAGCACCGCTAACAAAGCTCTGCTCAGTGAGGAACAATTTTTCACTTCCTGTAGATTCTTTACAATAAAAGACTCCCATTATTTAGTCATTTAAAAGCATTTAATTTGAAGCAGTAAAGCAGGAAATGTTGGATTTGCATCGGCGGTAACTTTACACAACTCTGATATATGCTGCCCCTCGGCAGCTTCCAGAAAGCTGGCCAATCAGACCAGAGTGGGCTCATCGTGAGGGGGACCTTAAAGACACAGGAGCTCAGAATAAGATAAATAAGGAGTTTTTTTGAACTGTGAATCATGCAGAACTACTTAAATGGAGTCCACAAATAAAAATTTAGAGTTGGAAAACTGATGGCTGCAAATGAGTATTTAGGAAATTAGACAGTGCATTAATTTAACACTGTATGTATGCAGTAGTATTGCCTGGGATCAAGAAAGGGCAGAGAAGATGTGATGACATTTAGTTTCAGTTTAGGTTTAATTATGCTTCAGGCTATAAGTTAATAACCCAAACCTTTGAAAAAAAAATTAATTGTTCTGTCTGAAGCGTCTCCAGCTATGATGTTTTAGCAAGTTGCTTTATCTCATCAAATGCTCTATTAGACGTAAGCTCCCTCACCGATAAGACACTAGTGAGCAGGGTGCAGATGGGGTGGGTGGGCAGCAGGTTGTTACTGCCTGATGTGCATCTGGAGTCTCTCTTTGTAGAAGGAAGCACCAAAGGGCCCGATGGAGGCAGTAGCTTGACCGCAGTGCCCTGTCTGGCTTTGAAGCCCTCATCAGATCAGACAGAGGTGTGTGTGAGTGCGTACGCATGTATTGATAATTAAGCAGGGTAGAAACTCTGTATTCATTCTATGTGTGCTTTGTTTGAGAACTCAGATGTAGAGTTTTGTAGTACAGGGTTCCCACTCTTTTAAAGAAATACTTTTCTAGAACAAGTTCAACAAAAGAGAACAATGCTTTTGTTTTTGTGTAAAATGACTAAAGTACTTGATTCCACATCTGACTTCAGTTGACTTTAATGATGCACCAGTTTAAAAACAGCTGATTTCAATTTCGGAAATCAAGTCCACTTAGTCTCCTATAATTTGAGACTTTTTGGCTTGCCAGAGCAAGAAAAGCACAGGTAGAACAGAGAACATTAACTTATTATTTCTTACTTCCCTTCAAGTGCCCAACAAAACCATACTAGTAAACCATCATGCACTGTACCAGGGTCATGAATTTGGAAAAACTAAATGTTATTCAGCACTCATTAACTGCACCTTTGTTTTTCCTGTGTCGACATGTCAAAATGTCTTTTGTGAAAAGGTGAAAAGTTTGTGGTGAGCTTTACTCCTGCATTAAATTATTTTTTGGCTATTGAAGAGCTGAAGAAACATGCACATTTGAGACATTATCATCTTTAAAGTTGTTATGGCTAACATATTAACAAATAACTGCCTTTTTGCACTTCCAGCAGATATTAACATTCTTTTGAGGTCTTGTTTTTTGTCCGCCTGATGAACAAAAACCCACCATGCACTTTCCTTTTAGCTCTGGTTTGGTCTCCAACAACTCCTCGGAAAAATATCTGGCTGTCTAGCTACTAAATGTTTCACTTTCACTTGCCTTTTTGCAGAAAACAAGGTTGATGAGAGCGCTGACACTGAATCATACAGTAAATAAGCTGTAAAACATCTCAGAAGAGCTCCAGAATTGGTGATAAATCCACGTGGGTTTACCACTACTAGAGAGCACTCTCATTTGATTTATTGTTAGTATAAAATATATTGATTAGGGGTGTAATGGTACATGTATTTGTCCTGAATCGTCATGGTATGGATGTTACAGTTTGGTGCATGCAGTTGTACGAAGAATATGCTCTGTGACCCAAACAATTACTGTCAAAATAGTTTAATAATCCACTTAATCTGACATACAGAACAATAATTCCAGAGTACGAGTTCCACCTGGAATGTTTTGGCGGCGCACTACTTAACTGTAGCATGTTCATGGGTGTATGCCAAGCCCCCAGGAAGAGCACCAGGCTTTGGAGTCAATTTGACATAGTGGACATAGTGGAACTACCACTTCCGAGTCTGATGGGCCCAAAAATCATTTTCCCCCACACACAATCATGGGAAAAGAAGCGGCTGTAAAATGGATAAATTGTTTTGAGCATCACAACCCCTGCGAAATGACTTGTTTCACTATCAGAATTTGATCCATTCGGTCCGATAACATTTGGAAAGTCTAGAAGAGCTGCAAGATTGAATTGTTTTAACCCCATTCAAGTAGCTGGAGTGCTAAACCGGAAGTTAGCTCCTATGCTAAGCTCCTATACTATGCTAGTTATGCTCTATGGGTGCATTGGGCCCATAGAGCATGTGCAGTATGTTTTCATCCAGGTAATTTTGATACAGCAGGAAGTGGTTTAATAGGAATGAATGGATCCCTGCCTCTGATGCTGTATCCAGTTCTCTTTATGCATCCATGGTGTATGCTAGCTGGCTTAGCCAAGGTAGGCTGGTTACCCTGGTTACCCTGTAGTGTTAACCCATGACACTGACTGAGTGCAATACTATTAAATATGCGACGTTATTCCCATGTTTAAACGATATCACGTCTCCCAATCCCCCTCCTTCTCTGTGACGGTCGACATTTCACTACGCCTTTGAGTGAAGCCATTCAGAACAACTAGAAACACATTTGATTTCTGATGTGGTCAGACAGCACGTCTAAGAGCAGTTTTGAGAGAGAAAAGTGTAGTTATGTATGAAAGTAAAAGTAGGGGTTTGGTCCCTCTGATTGACTTATCTATTTAACCTTTATTTAACCAGGAAGTCCCTTGAGATTGAAATCTCTTTTCCAAGGGAGACCTGGCCAAGACAGCAGTAGTAGAAAAAAAGCACAACAGATAGGGAATACAAACATCAGATAAACAAGGAATAGACTAATGTCAGCTCAAATAAGGCAGTTGCAATTCTCAGTTACATGGACTCTTAACATGTCTTTAAATTTTTCCATATATTATATATATTACTATATATGAAACATTAAATTATTAATACTGAAGCATCAGTGTTAGAGCAGCATGTTACTGTTGTAGCTGCTGGAGGTGGAGCTAGTTTACACTACTTTATATACATTTAGACCATAAATCAGCATAAAACAGCTGTCAGCAGGTGTCCTGACTCCTTGCAAGAAACAGAAAGTTGTTTTCCTTTTTTACTGCAGCAAATAAACTGTTTCAGTAATAGTTTCCACTGCAGCAAATAAACTGTTTCAGTAATAGTTTCCACTGCAGCAAATAAACTGTTTCAGTAATAGTTTCCACTGCAGCAACTAAACTGTTTCAGTAACAGTTATGGCCAATGAGCCATTGTTAGATTTTACATTCAAAAATAAAAGACCAAAATATTATTTTGACTATGTCAGTCCATATAGTCACCTGACGGTTATTTTGTTGCCCATTAAAACATTTTACAGGACAACTAACTTTCTTCAGACATTTTTGTGATTGTTAAGCTGCTTTACAGAATTCCATGTTTGCAACGATGCGTGGGAACCCTGAAATATGAGGTGGAACTGTGATATATTGTTCTCTTTTTACTTACACAAATCTATTCTCAGTCATCTGAATCATTCCTCAGTGTCCCCATGGCTTAGGTGGGGTTTATATGCTGTGTGATGAGGAGCTTGGCAGGCTGTTCTCAGTTACGTGTGTGCACTGGTTTAAACCCAGGATATGATCACATGAAATCCAACAAAGCAGGGCTGTGATCGCACTTGGTTGCAACAACTTCACTCACACTTTATATATTAATCAAAACAGCCAAGCATATGAATTTCAACAGTTTGTAAAAAATCATCTGGTGCCAATTACAGATGAACCTTTCAGGAGTAATTATAGACCTTTGTGCAGAGGGTAACTTTCAAATTCTGTTGTTAAAATGAGTGTATGGTAGAGTTTGTATGAATTTAGCTCTTACAGGGAGCGTAGAACATGACCAGAGCATGTTTTTTCTTCTTCAGCGCCTCTCGGAAATCCTCTGATCCAAGATGGCTGACACTGGAGGGCTTGTCCTCCCAAGACTGCTCTGGTGGAGGAGGGGCCTGGGGACTGGAGACATGAAAGAGAGCAAAACAATATTTATTATGGATACTGCAAGGAGGGAAAGACACTGCTTTGCTTTAATTGTAAGAAGTACAAGTAGTGTAAGTAGAGATATAATGTATGCATTTATATAGTATTCATCTACCATGTGCATACTAGTTATATAATAGAAAACTCAATGAGAGAGATCTGATGTCAGCCATAAAATGATGTCTGTTGACCTCTGGTTGCAGACTTTGTCTTTATGGAGCCTGTAATTACCACAGCTGGACTGATGTCATCACAGGTTGATTACTTTTCACAGCAACCCTTTCCAAAGATTAATCTACTATACTAGGAGGACGTTTAGAAAAAAAATGTTGCAGCTAATCAGTGCTTCACTTCATACATTTTGTTTTAGAGGGTAACAATTAAAGAATGCTAGGTTGCATGCAAGATAAAAGAGGGAGCAGCTAAAATGTTTAGGTTCAGGAGTAAATTACTGCAATGTACCTGAGTTTGTGTCTTGTCTAAATGTGCACAGGTGGATTTGTTTAACAGAAGTACAGGACTGGTCGAGCTGCCTGTTAATTGTATGACTTACTTGTGCATAAACTCGATGATCTTCTCTTTGCTTCGGAGCTGTGGCAGCGTGAACTTCTCCTCACCTTTCTCGAAATACTTAACCGTGGGAAAGCCGGAGATCTTGAAGCGATCCCCGACAGCCTTGTGCACTGTGGTATCCACTGCTGCCAACACACCTGGACTCTGCGGAGAGGTAAAAAAGGCAGACCTTAAGTCCTGTGGGACTTGGTAAAATAATACCTATAGTGTGTTAAGTTAGACCAATGAAGGTCCCTCAGAATAACCTTCTACATGACACCAATTAACACCAACTACACCCATTGGAAACAATCCAAGTTCAACTGTAGCAAACGGGCCACAGAGCTTTTTGTATATGTGAAAGTGCTGCATTAGTAAGACTAGCAGAGAAGCAAGGGGGAGAAAAATTAATGATATGCTGGGTCTTCAGGGCGCAGGGTGAGTCCATCCATACTAGATAATGGCCAGGCTTTTCCCATTGACCTCCAGTACAGGCAGAGAGCCACAAGGAGAAGGTCCAAACCACGGGCCGGGGGGACGCTCACGAATGAGATAATTGCTACAGTCACCAGGCTGGAGTTTTATAGGCCCTGCCCCTGGCTGGGGAGCGTTAGATTACCACAGAGGACAGAATGGCGGAGAGGAAGGTGAGGAACACGCCCGACTAATCAGAAACACATCGAGAGCTGGGCTGCAGGACAGACTGACCAGCGTGTCAGCTGCTTCGGCCAACAGGTCTTCAGGCCAAGAGGAGGGATTATGATGATCTGTTAATGAGGCACCACTACACCCGTGTAGTTCCTCATGTTCACAAGAGTGTGTGACTTATGAAAAATGAACAAAACACACAGACGTGTAGACATGCATGCTACACAGATATAAAAACAAGAAACCTACCTCTGCACCTTTGTTGAGTATTTCAGCAGCTTCATCATATTCTGGCTTCATCTTCTTGCAGTGGCCACACCCTAAGGGATGCAAATCACACATTAGTGTCTGAATGATGCAAGGTATCTGAAACTAATAACAATTTAAAACACCACATACAAATACAGCAAGAATATTAAACTTCAGTTGAGACAAATGAGGGGCAGAAATATATAAAAAATACACATATATAGCACATTTATGTACTGAGAGTTTTATTTGCATATGGCAAATAATAGTGAGTGACCTACTATATAATACACATATAAATACATACAGTGCATTCAGAAAGTATTCAGACCCCTTTCACTTTTTTCACATTTTGTTATGTTGCAGCCTTATGCTGAAATCATTTAAATTCTTTTTTTTCCCCTCATCAATCTTCACTCAATACCCCACAGTGGCAAAGAAAAAACTGAATTTTTGAAATGTCTGCAAATTTATTAAAAAGGAAGACCTGAAATATCACATTGACATTAGTATTCAGACCCTTTGCACATGAAATTTAGCTCAGGTACCTTCAATTTCTCTTGATCATCTTTGAGATGTTTCTACACCTTGATTGGTGTCCACCTGTGGTAAATTCAATTGATTGGGCATGATTTGGAAAGGCAAACACCTGTCTATGTAAGGTCTCACAGCTGACAATGCATACCAGAACAAAAACCCAAGTCATGAGGTCGAAGGAACTGCGAAAGGAGCTCACACCAGGATTGTGTCGAGGCACAGATCTGGGGAAGGCTACAAAAAGTTTATGCTGCATTGAAGGTTCCCAAGAGCACAGTGATCTCCATAATTTTTAAAAGGAAGGAGTTTGGAACAACCAAACTGAGCAACTGGGGGAGAAGGGCCTTAGTAAGAGGTGACAAAGAAACCGATGGTCACTCTGGCTGAGCTCAAGAGATTCTATGTGGATTTGGGAGAAACTTCCAAAAGGACAACCATCATTGCAACACTCACGACAGAGGAACCACAAATGCTGGGACAGCAAGTCATAAAGTTCTTTGAAAGTAAAGATATGATCATCCAAAGTGGCAACATTGCAGCTTGCCATACCCTTCCACGAAAGGACAGCAAAACAAAGCCTGCCATCACAGTTCAGTTCGTGAATAGGAAGCACAAAACTGAGCTACTGAGGCAGCCAAAAAGCTGAAGGGGACATGGGTATACGTGAATGATCATCTTACAGAAAAGAATGAAAAAAGAACTCCATCATTCCTGCTGCCATAAGCATTTTAAACAAACGATGAAACAACAATGAACTCTCACACGTGCACTATGCCACTTTGCACGCACCAGTGCCATGTATTTTATTTTAAGTATGTATTTCATTCTAAGTTATTTGTGTTATGTATTTTATTTTGTTCTAGGAATAGGTACTGTATGTCTTAGTCTGAGTTTTGTACAGTACGCTGTATGCTAAGTACCGTCTAAGATGATTTTCTGTCACGACAGATAAAGTTTTCTGAATCTGAATCTAATATTTCAGTTTGGAGACTTTGAAGGCTGTGGATTTTTTGGTTGTTGGGGAGAATTTGCACGGACTATTAAAAAAAAAGAATTAATTGGGTGATCATCTAAATAGACTATACAGTAAGTATGAAAATTTGAACTTTTGACTACACAGAGCACAAATTGTATTGTATGATGGCTTTTAAAGCTCCAAATTGTATGAGATTGAAAATGGTATTGACCCAGAAAACCACTTCTACAATAACATCAACAACAATTGTGAGTACTACACAGATAAACAACTCAACAGTAATGTGAAAATGGAAGGTGCTCTATCAATACTACACTTCAACAGCAGAAGCCTCTATAGAAACCTCCCTAAAATCAAGGATTATTTGTGTCAATTCAAGTTCAGTGAATCACTGTATCTGAGACTTGGCTTGAAAATGAGAGTTTATGATGTGGAACTGGAAGGATATGAGTTGTTTACGATTAAATAGGATCAATAACAAAGGAGGAGAAGTTACCCTGTATGTTGATACAGCTTTGAGATGCAGCATGGTTAAATGTATGTCAAATATTATAGAAAATATTCTGGAATGTTTAACTGTAGAAATTGATGTTGAAAAATCAAAAAATATAATCATTAGCTGTGTATATAGAACACCAGGAACCTGCCTTGATACATTCAACGATATATTAGCTGGTATGTTGGCATGAAAAATTGAATGATAAAATGATAAAAAACATAAGGTGGTAAACAAACTGAGATATGATCATCATTGTGTATGATACGATAGGAACTATTGTTTTTGTTTCTTTTTTGTTTTGTTTTTGTATAGCTTAAACCTTGTAGTGAGTGGGTTGCCTATTAGAATGTAAAAAGTATAGGTATAATAAGGTAAAGCTTCAGCCTACACCTTTTCGGTCAATATTTTTGTTGTTTTCCTTTTAATTTGATGCCTTATTGTTATTCATATATTTCTATGTGCATTCTTTTTGAAAAATTGTTAATATCAACCAAAATAAATTACTACTACTACTCCATTGATCTGGGCTTTATGGCAGAGTGACCAGTCGGAAGCCTCTAAGTGAAAGTCCCAGGAAAGCCTGCTTGGAGTTTGCAAACAAGTACCTTGAGGACTCTCAGAATGTTAGAGACCAGATACTCTGTTCTGATGACACCAAGATTGAACTGTTTGGCCTCAATTCTAAGCGTCATGTCTGGGGGGACACAGGCAGCACTCATCACATGCCCAATACCGTCCTAATGGTGAAGCATGGTGGTGGCTGCACCATGCTGTGGGGGTCTTTTTCAGCGGCAGGGACTGGGGGACTGGTCAGGGTTGAGGGAAAGCTGAACAGAGCCAAAAACAGAGATATCCTTAAAGGAAACCTGGTCCAGAGTGCTCAGGACCTCAGACTGGGTCAAAGGTTCTCCCTCCAACAGGACAATGACCCTAAGCACACAACTGAGACAACGCAGGAGTGGCTAAGGGACAACTCTGTGAATGTTCTTGAGAGGCCCAGCCAGAGCCCTGACTTGAACCCAATCGAACATCTCTGGACCTGAAAATGGCTGTCAACCAAAGTCCCCATCCAACTTGACAGAGTTTGAGAGGATCTGCAGAGAAGAATGGCAGAAAATCCCCAAATCTGGGCAAAGCTTGTCACGTCATACCCAAGAAGACTTGAGGCTGTAATCGCTGCCAAAGGTGCTTCAACTAAGTACTGAGTAAAGAGTCTGAATAACTATGTCAATGTGATATTTTCAGTTTTTCCTTTTTAATAAATTTGCAAACATTTCCAAAATCCTGTTGACACTTTGTCATTATGGGTATTGACAAAGTATTGAGTGTAGATTGATGAGGGAAAAAATGAATTTAAATGATTTTAGCATAAGGCTGCAACATAACTAAAATGTGAAAAAAGTGAAGGGGTCTGAATAGTTTCTGAATGCACTGTATGAGGGTCTAATCACCCCTCACTCTTGTAAAACATATAAACAAGATATTCCAGAGGAAAATGACTTCTATAAAACCAAAGCTAGTAGCTTTAATGCTGCAATCTTTGCACAACATTACACCCTCAGAGCTGTCTTGTTGAATCAATGCGTCAACAGCTGGTGTCTTGCTGTTTCACCAGGCTTTTTTCAAGGGGTTCACTGCTGCCGTGCTGAGGGTGAAACTGTAAATGGGATGACAAGAGTCTCTCATGTTTACTGAGAGAGTTTAGTCATGTCTGCTTACTTACTACATGTTTCACTCTCAGCCATGGGCGTGTTTGCGTCTCAGTAAGCATGTTAGAGACAAACTGAGTGAGACTAAGAGCTGGGTGTGAGTGAGCGATGACGACAGTAGAAGGAGAGCAAGGAGAAGACTCCTTAGCGGCGCCGAAATTTAGTTTCAGGAACTCTTCCCCCGAAGCGAGAGGAGTACAGTAGAAACAGAAGCAGAACCTGTGAAAGTGGCTACACAGGTAATCAAAACTCCTGTAGAGGAGACGACAGATGAGTGACAAGGAGAGATGGAGGGGAAACAAAGTGGTGGAGTAGTAGTGAGGGCTGGGCAATACAGTTGAAATACATATCACAACTAGTGGTGTGACGACGGACAGTAGCAACAGACACAGCTGAAAGCGAAAGTAATGTTGTGGATGGCTGTTTTGTCAAAAAAAAACCAAACTGTAACGACTTTCATAGTGTAACGATGGTTCAGTTCCAAACACGTCAGACCTACAACAAACAAAGACTTTAACAGAAAAAGCAGATGGTAGAGGGAAATTTGCAAAGCGGTTATGTTTTGTTAGGCAACACATATGATGCCAATCCAAACAGCTGAAAAGGAAGCCTTCAAACTTGGGCTGTAAATATAATATCCCTGAATGAAAATGTTTTTCATAGACATGTTAGAACATCATCATCATAACTTAGCTACTCTATCTTCTGCAGACTACTTTGTCTCAACCACAGACATTTGCATCTATGTCTCTACAATTAATCATCATTAATATTGTTAGTTCATGAATGACCCTGTTTTGAGGCAATATTGTTAAATGATGGCACTATTTTTTGTATCAATGTATATCATGATATGACAATGTATAGATCTTATATAAAACAGTCAGATTGATGTTCAATCAAACAAACTTTGTTTCATTATTATGTAGAGCAGACAAATCTCTCCATACTGTACGAGCAAAACAAAAACTTGTATAACAAAAGTTTTTCAAAAAGTAATGCATCATCACAATCTGTTTCCACTGAAAGTCACTAAATGATAATAAGAATTATCTCCCAGCTCTAGATGGGGGTGTTGGTGGCTTACTCGACTTGAGAGCAAAAATTCAAAGAGAATGAATTCCATTACATCAGCCAACTTCACCATCAGCTAAATACTGTACTTCCTGTGTTTTTAAACTTTGAAGCAGGACAGTGTTAGTGTTGGTGTATCTGGAGGTAGTGGTGTCTGCATGAATATGTCTGTGCACATTTTTTGCAACTGCTCTTTTCAACAAATCCGTATGTGCTCGGAGCGTCATGAATAAACTCCGTGTTTGAGGTGTGTTTAATACTGCATGAGCAGCAAGCGACTGGAAAACATTTTATTTTTGGATCTAAAACGACTTTCAGATACATAACACAATATTTGTCTCACACAATGTACAAGATGTTTCGTCTTAAGATGTAATGAATATGCTGTTTGATCAGGGATGAGCTGTGAGTGTATGTGTTCACGACGCTGTATTGCACAGATGCATGAAACAAACTTGGTACATTTCCAATCCTGGTAAATTGCCCTTGTCATAACAGTTCAGGAATTCCTTTCTTCAATATACAATGCAGTGCTGGTGCAAGCTATAAATCAAGTGTGATTATGTAAAAAAAAACAACAACAACAACAACAAAAAAAATGCCTCTCAACTGAATCACTGTAGTGTGTGATCATGCAGCTCGTGTTGAGGCTTAACAGAGAAACAGAGTGACTAAAAGGACTTTGTCTGACCCTTCAAAGTGATGAGTAAGAGAGAAAACGAAATGTCCATCCTGTGCTCTGCATCAGTTCTGCTCCGCATTCAGAACAAGTGGTGCATGAGGGGCAGGGTCAGTGTGTGCCTGTGTGTGTGTGTGTGTGTGTGTGTGTGTGTGTGTGTGTGTGTGTGTAGGGGCTTACAGGAAAGCACAGAAATATTGCTGATTCAGGCTGAGTGAGGGGGAGAAGACCTCAGAGTCCAGAGAACAAACAAACTGGCCATACACCACTGTAGCTGTAATAAAAACTAAGCTTAAGAGGAAAAAGTCTGGTGTGTTCCCTCAGCTTTACAGCAAATGTTAGGTGTTAGGATGTTATAAGGTCATCTTCTCTGGGCCCACTGCAGCAGCAAGCTGAGCCTGTGGCTACTTTCTAAGTGGCCAGTCAGGAGAGATGTTAAAATCAGACCTAATTGCTTCCTGGTGCACCAGTTGCAGCGCAAACACAAACATTTATGAATCAAGCACGGTCATCTCCAGCCATATCTGCTGGAACGTGATTCCATATTCAATATTTTGCAGTGTTTTCTTCAAACAACACCAGCAGAGAGGAACTTTTTGTTTTGGACTGGGACATAATCAGGCTCACTCTGTGAAACAGAGCGTTCAGCTGGAGGTTTTTGCCGCTGTAAGGAGCGGCATGCAAACAACCCCTGCTGAGTGTTTTTCAGAGGATGGTGAGAATGGCCGCACTGAGAGGTGGACAGAAATGCAAGCTGATGGTGGTGGTTGGGAGACCATTAATCTCATACTGACAGCACAGCCATTAAGAAACTGCATCAAAGGAGCAAGACTGGGCATCTGTGTGTGTGTGTGTGTGTGTGTGTGTATTTCTGTTATCTCACTGGGACCTTTTCCGGTATAAACACCGACCTTGTTGGGATCAGTAGCCTTGTGTGTGTGTGTGTGTGTGCGTGTGTGTGTGTGAGAGAAAGATATACGGTGTAATTGTTTGCAATAATAATGTTTGTGTCATGATGTGCAAAAATGTGTTTGATATGTGTTGTGTGTGTACAGATATCTGTACTTGTGTGTATGTATATGTGTGCGCATTAAAGCTGAAAAGATTTGATGCAGCTTGTTTCAGCTGGGTGCCCTTGATCCGAGTGTGTGGGTGAGTGGCTGATGTCCGCAGGGTGAGTCAAGTGCAGGACAAGCGTCTGTGAAGCTATGACAGTGCATAGGGAGAGGAAAGACTAGTCTGATTCCTGCACTATTCAGATTTCCTCTAAAATATTGTTATGTACATTCAGGATAAGGATGGTGAAAAAAACATAATCATCCATATTTGCCCTAAGTACACTAAATAATGACACTACAATCATCTCTGCACATTTGAAACATAATGTGTGCTAATGCTTTAATCAATGGTATAATAAAAGGTAGGCAGCAATTCTGAGGCCAAGTAACTACATTTTTTGATATCTAAAGTAAGTAAACATTTGATCACATATGGCATTTCCTTGGCAAGTGGTATAAGCGGGATAATACCCTCCAAGTTTACATTATCCATTACAATCATGGAGTGGACAACTTGATGGGTATTACTCCTTACATAATGTATGCTATAGCATCAGAATGTAGCTGGCTCTGCACTATGCTAAAGCATGTTTTTTTAAATTTTGGTACCAATCACATTTGTGATGGTGACCAATTGGTCAAGTGGCATTAAAACATTTTGGAAAATGTCTTACTAAGAGTCAGACGAGAAGATCAATAACAGTTTTACCCCTGTGAGTTCAGCACAGATCAGTTCATACTCTGATGTGTTTAGTCTAGCTTAGCACAGAAGACGGAAGTGGAGGAGGGGGGGGCAGCCTAATCTCATCAAAGGTGAGCTCAACAACACCAAAGCTGCTTGATTTACATGTTGCCTGTTTGTATTTAACACATGCAGAAATAGAAATGAGATATGCGGTTAGGTATGCAGGCTGGACACAGCATCTAACCCTCATCTGGGCGTCTTGTGTAACTGTTGTTTTTACATCCCACACAGATTGCTCTGATAAATCCAATCATGTCACTTGGTTTTTCTTATTCAACAGATCATATTTACAGAAAATCCCATGACAGGAACGCAATGTTAGAGATATTTAACATTGTTTACTGCCAACTGGCAGAAGTAAGATTAAATAAGCTGTTTGATAGTGCAAAAATATTTTTCAGTTTTAGGCAGTGAATAATGACTTCAGCAGCTGGAGAGTGATTTTGCCCTGTGGGTTGAGTGCAGTGCTTGTGGCAGCCTGGAGGTATGAAAGCTCTGCAGCAAAGTATGTGATGAAATTCTGAAAACAGTGAATCATCATTACGGTGAGAACTACGGAAGAGGATGTTATTTTTATTTACTCGTTTATTTTTACAGCATACAGAATGGGATGAGCACAGAGAGATTGGACATGTAGAGCAAGGAGGAAGGATGAGGAGGTAGATAGTAGGAGAGGTGACGTAGTCACGAAGTAAAGAGGAAGCTTAAATAAAAAAACAATCAAAGGTCCAGAAATTGGTTGCGACTCTATTCAGATGTGTGTCATGTAGCTGTTGCACTCAGAATGTGTTTCTAAATGGGGAGAATCTATTTGCATGATTTTACAGCTATGGGACGCATTTATCAACATGCAAAATCTCCTTTGGACAGCTTCCTCACACACAGGAGGGCTGGAGGAAAGCAAAGCAATCTGGAACTGGAAAAAATCTAACCTACTGACAAAATCTGGCATGTTTACAAAGTTCTGCGTAACAACAGCAATATGGTGCATGAATAAAAATGACAAGCAGGCTTATGTGAACCATATGGCAACAATGAAGCATTCTGTTGTGAGGATGTTTGTGTGTGACACAAAAAGCTTAAGTAACTGAAGGAGGCTTGGGTTTGTTTTTCATTTCTAGTCTTTGTTAAGTTACTTTCTCCAGCTGACTGTTAATACTGAGCATGACAGTGAAACTATGATGTTATTCAGAATCAGAATCAGGTTTATTGCCAAGTCAGTTTGCACATACAAGGAACTGGCCTTGGTGTTGTTGTGGTGCATAATTCATGTGACTAAATAAAAGTTCTGCCTGAGAGAATCTGCAATAGAATGTTTCAACACAGCAGGAAGGACTGTGAAGCTACTGTGACACACTGCTGCACATATTTTACAACTGAAACAACTTTCTCCTTTCTTAAGACTGTACAGATGGGTGACAAATTAAAGCAAAAACTTGTACAGGTCTGAATGCTTGACCCCTACAGTAAGGGGATCTGGTGGTTCTGTTATGCTGTGGGGAGCATTTTGCTGGCATGGTTTGGGTCCACTTGTCCCATTAGAGGGAAGAGTCACTGCAAATCAATACAAAGTTTTTGTGAGTCATCATCTTTATCCTATGATGAAACATTTCTATCCTGATGGGAGTGATCTCTTCCAAGATGACAATTCCCCAATTCACAGGGCACAAGGGGTCATTGAATGGTTTGATGAATATGAAAATGATGTGAATCATGTGCTATGGCCTTCACAGTCACTAGATCTCAACACAGTTGAACACTTATGGGAGATTGTGGACTGACGTGTCTCCACCACCATCATCAAAACACCAAATGAGGGAATATCTTCTAGAAGAATGGTGTTCATCCCTCCAGAAGATTTCAGAGACTTGTAGAACCAATGCCAAGGCTCACTGTAGCTGTTCTGGCAGCACATGGTGGCCCAACACCTAAAAATGGATTTATTACTGGGTGAATGACATCCATGCGTTGTCAGTGAACCCATCATGTATGCAGTTTTTAATGGGGGATTCTAAGGTTTTACTAAAACCTAATCCTGCGTTTGTACCCAAGGTTTTTAACCCGGAATTATCATAACTCGCCCTATTGAGCTGTCGGCTTTCTATCCTCCTCCTTTCTCCATGCAGGAACATGAACAGCTTAATGCGCTCTGCCCTGTGCGATCTTTACACACTATGTTGATAAGACTGCTGGATTCACTCAAATCAGAGCGGCTGTTTGTGTCATGGGCTACTCTATATCTCACAAATGTTGAAAGAGAACTTTAGGTTAAGAAATTAACCCCAGTTCTCTTGAAACATGAGTATCTCACCAGAGCGCCCTCCTGGCCTGGAGCGAGGAAGAGGTGTGATTACTCAAACTGAAGGGAGAGCATTACGTCAGGCTTTTATAGCAGTAGGAAGTCCTTTGTCTGTCTGTCAGTCAAGACTTGTGTAGTGTAAAAATAGCTTCTGGGAGACAGCGCAGGGAGCGTGTCCTATAGTGAGATACCTCACACGTTTAAGAAAACCAGGGTTCATTTCTTAACCTAAAGTTGTTAAAGAGCAAGGCTGGTGATATTCTGTATTTTTCTTATTGTCAACAAATCTCATGAAAAGACCAAAACCAACAATGAAATGACCCTACTAACAAGTATTGTGTGTGTATCTAAAGCCTGATATATCTTATTCCTCTGTGCCATAGAGCTGCACTGTTGTCCAAACACTATCAATGAGCCACATGAAATGTTCCTTCATTACCATGGACACCGTCACTGCAGTTTATTTGGAGTCAGTCCCACATACACCGTCCTGCTGCCAGAAAAACTCACATGAGCAGCAAATGAAAATTAATCTGCAGCTGAAAATTGTCCCCAACAAAGGCACTGTTTACCCCTGTACTGCAGCATCCAGCTGTTTAATGAGCCTTTAAAAAAATGAAAATATATATTTGTGATTCCTTTTTTAAAAAAAAAAAAAAAAGATTAAAAAGATGTTAAAAATCTTTTATAAGCATTTTGTTGTTTTGGTCTTTAATGGGGTTTGTTGACAGTAAGAAGATGATAGATAACGGTCTAATGCTCTTAATAATGACCCTACCCAGAACTGTCATGGGGGTTTCACAACTCATTTTTAGGATTTGCTGTCATTCTCCCTCTTGAATCATTGTAAACTGAATATCATCTCTGGGTTTTGTGCTCTGGGAAATTTTGATGTACAACTTTCAAAATTTTCACTTATAAATCAAGTGATTGATAAAGAAAATGATCATCTTTTTAAACTTTGCTTTCTTACTCACAGGGAGCATAGAACATGACCAGGGCTGCAGGATGTTCCTCCAGGAAACTGTCAAAGGACTCATCTGTCAGGTGGAAGACTGGTGAGTTCGTCTCTGACCACGGCACCTCAGGGGTCTTTGGTTGGGGTGGCTGAGGGCTGAAGCAGGAAATAAAGACAGCAAGGGCAACAGAGGTGAGGGACATTTAAAAAGCAGACACATTCCAGCTCGTGTGTAATCTGTATAGAGCATAAATCAGACACAGCTGTAGCCCACACTCCACCCAACATGTCGCACAAACACACGCATCTGGAGCGAAGAAGCCCCGCCTTGATGACAGAGCTCCTTGCTGCGGTGCCAAGAACGAGTCGACGCAGATATAAACAAGTGCTCACTCCCTGCACTTGTCCAGACGCAAGTCATTGCGCAATATTCCTCATCATCACACAGTCTGGCCTGAGCTAATGTGCAAAAGTCCCATGAGGTTGGATAACAATTCTAGGTCAAAACCTGGTATATGGCAGTATATAGTATATATGAGAAGCTAGAGGGCTTTTAATTTGTATGTTGCCTGGTTCCAATCAGACATGGCCATCACAGTATTTTGTTTGTTTTTATGTAAGTTTATTTATTTATACAGCACTTTTTATACAGTAATTGTAACTCAAGGTGCTGTACATATGAGAAAAACAATAATACTTAAAATACATTGCACCAGGTTTTGGGTATAGATTATATGGTGCTGTTGTAAGAAGGGTTGAGTTCAGATTTAGGCTGTGTGTTTTCATCTTAAATTACACTGGTGATGGTGAACAGATCCTCTCTTCTCATGTAAATGTCAGACGACAGTCTCCTTCGGTAGGTAATCGTGGCACTATTCTTGCCTGAAAAAATATTAAAACTTAATAAAGTGACATATTAACAGCCCTATAGCGAAAATTACAACAGCTTAATCTCCGCCATTGCTGTTTGATGTCAGTTGGTGCAAAATATGTTCTGGGACACTTAGCTTTGGTGGTCATCAGCCGACCAATGGTGTGACTTCATCACTCAGTCAGTCAGTGACTCAGTGACCAAAATCATTAGAATGCAGCGCTGATAAATGCTGCATCTCCTCCAGAATGTCATCTGTCTAATATACATCTCTTTTATATATGAAAAGTGTATCAGAGACTGAAGCTACACTTTTCAAGTGATATGTTTGGTTGCTCTTCTGCAACATGAAGTGCATTTCCCTCCTGGGCTGTCAGTATACAACCAGACCACTTGAATCTTACCCCATTATTGGTGTAACACTGCTGCAGAGGACAGATATTCAAGATCACCAAGCATACTTACCTCTACTCCTGTGTCCACTTATTGCCTTGAAGTAAGACTCAAGAGAAAGTAAGTCAGGATCAGTATCAAGCAGATGTCAAGTGATGTTATGATGTGCAAAGTACCAGAGCATGGGACTTTTTCAGTGGTGTGTCTGGAGAGTAACTGTCACATTGTGGCCTCTATTGTTCTTTGAACTGGCAATAGAGGGTGAAACAAGGGATACTGAGTAGGGAATAAATTCTGAGACGGCTGAATTTGAACACAAACTTCATCAAACACTGGGTAGCAAAGTACAGTAGGGGTGATAAACAGGAGAGAGCAGATAATAAAAAATTCTGTGCTACACAAAGAGCACAATGGACAAAGTGCTTCAAAATATAAATGCAGCAAATCTGACTATTCTGGAAAAACCTTTCAGTGCCGTTCACTGCAAAAAAAACCTTTTCAGCTTTCCGTCTGCTGCATCTCCAGATGAAAAGTGCAGATGTGGTGAGGCTTGCAGGAGGCCACCCTCCCACCTTTTTACCATATGGAACATATTTATGCAAATAAATGATTTAAATCTAGTGGCTTATGGTTAGCCCATACATGTGAATTTATTTTTCATTTTGTGCCAGAGAGAGAGGGAGGGATAGACAAAACAACTATCACTCTGTATCACTGTAATTACACTCTGATTATCAGTACATTTAAAACATAGCAACCATTCTGTCTACTAGATTGTTGATTGCCAGCCTGGCAACCACTTCTAAAACTTACAGCTGGGCCCTGAATAAGCAGAACAGTAAAAACTTAGAGCTGGGGAAATTGTTACGCCTGTGAGAGACTGGAGCTAGAATACATCCTCTGCCTGTCTCGCTCCGTTTCCTGTGATAGCTGTGAAAGTGCTGCTCTGTGCCCTCTGGCTGCAGCCCTGTGGACAGTCGAGGCTTTCCTGCCAGGCCCTTAAAACGAGCGGGAACGAGAGGAAG